>NC_080168.1:101617030-101786869 GCF_950295315.1 Erinaceus europaeus | reverse complement strand
TTCCCCTCCTCTCTCCATTTCTCTCTGTCCTATACAACAACTATGACAACAATAATAACTACAACAATAAAACAACAAGGGCAACAGAAGGGAATAAATAAATAAAATAAATATTAAAAAAAGAGCTGGTACAATTTATAAAATGTAGACTATTACTGCCTTATGAAATGATAATGCCCTAGCCACCCACTTATATCAACAATACAAGTCAACCTCAAACAGGATCTCCATTTATATTTCTTCACAAACTGTACCTGTGTTTTCCTTACTCTTCCACTGAAGTTTAGATATGTGTGAACCCTACCATTAAGACAGCAACAAGAGACCACATGTAAAAGTAATTTGAGGTCAGCCATCTTTACCCAGATGGCTCAAGTGCTCCTCTGGGGCATGCCTTTTCATTTTCCTGATTAAAAGTTGAACATAGGGGAAAAGACCGGAGGAGGAATACATAAATAGTGTTGGGGGGGCGGGGGAGGGAGGCTATTAACAATAGGATGAAAGCCACTAATTAGAGTCTTATAGATACAAAAAGAAAAGTAAAAATGAAGTAATTTGAGAGTAGAATTACATTAAGGTTTGTTACTCAAAGTTCTTATTATGTGTGCTTAACCCAGTACACCACCTCCCAGCTCCTACTCAAAATGCCTATTTATTTACCTAGAGACTCTTCTTTATGTTGAGCACAACTGATAACTCAATGAGTGAATTGCTCATGACACCTGATACGCCAACACAATTCTCTATGGGGTGATAAAATAGTTCACTTGACAGTGCATTGCTCTGCCATGAGCATGACCCAGGTTTGAGACTGGTCCCCATAGCACTGAAGCTGCATTTCCCCCCCCCCCCCCATTTTTCTTCGCCTGTCTGTATCTGGAAGATCAGTCCAGAGTGGTGAAGTTATAAAGATGATGGAAAAAAAACCCTCAAATACAGTTGTGACAAAAAAACAGTTTGATTGGAGTCATGTGGCTCACCTGGTATATGACACATTCCCATGTACGGAGACTTGGGTTCAAGTCCCAAACTCAACTATTAGGGGGAAGCTTCAGGAGTGACAGCAGTGTTACAGGCGTCTCTCCTCTCTCCCATTTCTATCTAAAAATAAAACTACAGAAATGCCTCAGAAGAATCAATTCCAACAGCAAGGAAAAAAAAAAAGATTACATCATACTGAAAAGCTTTTCCACACAAAAAGGAACCATCAGCAAAACAGAAAGATGAGGTCTGGCAGTAGTGCAGCAGGTTAAGCGCACGTGGACAGGTGTAAGGATCCCGGTTTGAGCCCCCAGCTCCCCACCTGCAAGGGAGTTACATCACAGGCAGTGAAGTAGGTCTGCAGGTGTCTTACATTTCTCTCCCCCTCTATCTTCCCTATCTCTCTTGATTTCTCTGTTCTATCTAATGACAACAACAACAACAATAAACAACAAGGGCAACAAAAGAGGAAAAATGGCCTCCAGGAGCAGTGGATTCATAGTGCAGGCACCGAGCCCCAGTGATAACCCTGGAGGGAAAAAAAAAAGACACCTACAGAATGGGAGAAGATGGTTCTATACCATATATCAGTCAAAAGACTAATAGCCAAAATACATAATAAGCCCACTAAGTAACAAGAAAACATAAACACCCTACTAAAAAATGGGATGAAGACATGGACAGAATCTTCATCAAAGAAGAGATCTTGAAGGCCAGCAGGCAATCTGAGAAAATGCTCTAAGTTGCTGATTTATCAGAGAAATGCAAATAAAAGTAACAATGAGATACCACTTTACACCTGTGAGAATATCGTACATTAGAAAGTGCAGAGGGGGTCGGGCGGTGGCGCAGTGGATTAAGCGCATGTGGCGCAAAGCGCAGGGACCAGTGTGAGGATCCCGGTTCGAGCCCCCGGCTCCCCACCTGCAGGGGAGTCGCTTCACAGGTGGTGAAGCAGGTCTGCAGGTGTCTATCTTTCTCTCCCCCTCTCTGTCTTCCCCTCCTCTCTCCATTTCTCTCTGTCCTATCTAACAACGAATTGCGTCAACAAGGGCAATAATAATAACCACAACGAAGCTACAACAAGGGCAACAAAAGGGGGAAAAAATGGCCTCCAGGAGCGGTGGATTCATGGTGCAGGCACCGAGCCCAGCAATAACCCTGGAGGAGGAAAAAAAAAAAAAAAAAAAAAAGAAAGTGCAGAAACAGGGCCGGCTGGTGGTGCAAAGACCTGCCCCCGCTCCCACCTATAGCAGGGGCACTTCATGAGCAGTGAAGTCAGTTCTCAGATGTCTCTCCCTTTTAAAAAAGATATATTTTTTTTACTTATTATTAGAGAGAAAAATTGAGAGGGGAGGGATAGAGAAGGGATGAGACAGAGAGACGCCTGCAGCTCTACTTCACTGCTTCCCTTGCAAGTGGGGACAGGGGACTTGAACACGGGTCCTTGTGAACTGTAATGCCTGCACTCAGCCGGGTGTGCCACCACCTGGTCTGTCTCTGTCTCTTCCTTCACCTCCCTTCTCATTTTCTCTCTGTTCTATAAAATAAAATTAAAAAATAATGAAAGGAAAAACTGGCCTGCAGGAGCAGTGGATGCATAGTGCCAACAATGAGCCGAGGTGATAACCCTAAGGAGGCACAGAAACAAATGTTAGCGGGGAGGGTGCTGCTAGGGACTCTGGGAAGTCCAGGGTGTGGGGACCACCTTGGCAGGGTGACCCGGGGACCCCCAGGAGGCAGAGCAGGTTGGACGTGCAGCACTGCAAGTGGAAACCCTCGGAGATGAGAGTCGACAACCACGTGTCACTCTAGACATGGGACTCACCAAGGAGGTGTGACAACTGGCTGTGCAGCGACCTGTGGCCAAAGGGGGACAGATGCCAGTGTGACAACTGAAAATGCCAGGTGCTGCTGGGGGTGGCCCTGAAGAAGTGCTTCAGATGGGCTGGAGCTACCCGAAACCTCCAGAATTTCTTAAAAACTTAACATTCATTTGGAAAACTGGAGCTGCTGGGTCAGTTAAAGAAAGATTAGTCCTTATACCGTAGTGCAAAGAGAACCACTGACCACTCCTACCCTTGTAAAATTGATTGGCAGGTAAGGAAGGGAGGGAGGGGAGATCAACAGGAGAAATCAAGACTTTACAGATATAGGAGATGTACTCTAAGTGCTTCCACATATGCGTTCAGGCCTAACCAATAACTGCTTGATTTGCCAAGCTCTGAGACCAGATCTGTGTTCTGGGGTTCTTCCCAAGAAGTAAGTGAACACTTAGGAGAGAAAGACGAGGGTAGGCACAGCTGATTCTGTACAGCCCCATGAAGGCAAGTTACTAAAGTTTCAAAAATTAAACACTTCAAACTCCCCAATGCTTATCACTGTAGAAAACTGAGCCCCCCCCTTTTTTTTTTGCCTATGTCCTACTAAACAGCTGAGTGCTTGGACTAGCTTACTTGTCAATTCTCTTTCCACTTCCAAAATGATGGTTAGGTGAGCACCTGCACTAGTTAGGTAAGCGCACAACCTCTGCCTCTGCCTGCTGCTATCAGTTGTTGCAAGGACAGTTTTGGTTGCCAGAAATGCTGCAGGGTATGTACAAAGGGTGAATCTGCTCTGTTTAAGAAGGAAAAGAGTGACACCAAAACTTCTCAGGAGTAGGGGCTAGCCCAACAAAGACTCAGAACTTAAAAAAGCTATCATTGCATCAAGTGGCCACACAACACCCAAGACAGCCATAAAGACCTGGCTAGGACATTGAGAACCTTCTATTAAACCAGACTTCCTCTGAGGCCATCAGGGCAAGCAGATTTGGCTATAAGTCAGATACACAAGATTCCAGATCCATGTATAAATATGTGCTGCAGAATCCTGAGTGTTGCCTTTTGACCTTCCCAAGAATGTTTCAAGGGTCAGCCCATTATGTAGACACACGGAGTTACTGTGCTAGCACGGGGTAAGGTGGTAGCCTTAGTGAAAAGTAAAGCCCAAACCAAGTAATCTCATTTCACACAGCAGTATCAGTGCCGGGTGGTACTCACACTTGATTTATTCACCTCATTTGTAGTTTTCCTCCCATCCCTGAACAGAAACACGGCTACAGCTTGTTTTTAAGATCTTCCCAACCAAGGGGACTAATGAAAAGAATTCCTAGAGAACTTTTTTAAAACTAGGATTAAATGCTCAAGATTTTAAGATAAACTGAATAAAGGGATTTCAGGGTTTTTTTTTTTCTTCCTGACAAATGCCTTGGCAGTAAATGTATTTATGGAATAGAAAAAAAAAAAAAGAAATTTCTCCAAATTCTGGCTCTGGTAGCTGGAATAAAACTAGGTAAGTTCAATGGGGCTCAGAATCCAAAGAAATGAAAGGTGATGGGAATGTGGGTGACTGATTTGGAGACAGCTTCCCAAAAGAAGGTACCCCAAAGTTTTTTATGGAGACTATGAGGTTTCCATCTGTATATGACTTGAGTCAGGGCAGGAGCAGAAAGTGGACTGCCTTGCTGTAGGATGCTTGCATGCTTTCCCACAGCATCACATTCTGCCAGAGAAGTAAATGGCTTACCACAAACTCCTTCTCAGAGACATGAGGGGCAGCTAAGATTTACCAAAAGAAGAGGGAAAGCTGTCAGATAAAGACAGCTCTTGATGAAGTGCCCATCCAATCACTCCCAGGCAACATTTTGACAAATGCATGCAGGTGTGAATCCCCACAGTGCTTCAGCTGCCAGGCAATGTTTCCACACTGGGACTGATTCACTCCTGGGTAAGAAGGCTTCACACCTTTGCTAAGAAAGTTGTCTCCAACTCCAACCATGTTGGCAGTTAGCTATCCTCAAGGAAAGCTTCCCACCCTCTCCTCAGGGGTGAGATTAAATAACCATGAAAAGGAGAATGGAATCTCTAGGGTGTGGGGGAATCATACCAATGATTATTTTTCCCCTCATGTATGTTGTGTTGAAACTTAAGGCTGTCAGATGATGATATTACAGGAGGTCTGTAATAAAGGCTTAGTAACTAGATAGTGCTCTGTACGGTCCTCAATGTAGAGCAATATGTCTAAGAAAGAAAAAGTAGGGAGTCGGGCTGTAGCGCAGCGGGTTAAGCGCAGGTGGCGCAAAGCGCAAGGACTGGCATAAGGATCCCGGTTCAAGCCCCTGGCTCCCCACCTGCAGGGGAGTTGCTTCACAGGCGGTGAAGCAGGTCTGCAGGTGTCTATCTTTCTCTCCTCCTCTCTGTCTTCCCCTCCTCTCTCCATTTCTCTCTGTCCTATCCAACAACAACGACAACAACAATAACTACAACAATAAAACAACAAGGGCAACAAAAGGGAATAAATAAATAAAATATTAAAAAAGAAAAAGAAAAAGTGATCTCTAGAAATTGTGCCTTTCCTGGCAGAGAAGTAGTCAGAGGATCTGCTTCTTTTGAGGTGGACAGTGGGGACAGGGACATATGTTCTTGAGTGGCTGGAACACGATTCTGTGTAGAAGGAAGACACACTGCAGGAGTAAGACCAATTCAAACTTAAATTCACCTGAATAAACGGCTGCTCTGAGAAGGCCTTGCCTTCAAATGGACAGGAAAACTGCTATACTTTACAAAACTGATACTTACAAGCGGTGTGGGGGTGGTTTTGGGCACACGGTCCATGGAATATGGGTCTTACAGTGAAGTAAGGTGAACTGACAAGGGCAACTTCTTAAACGGCTCCATGCAATAGTCCTCACAGGTGTCCCCATGACCCAGCAAGTGGGGGGTGGGGAGAGCTCTAGAAAGGAAAATCCAGACTCCCACAGAAACCTCAAGTCACACATGGGGGGGCCTCAACACTAAAGAAACTGTTGGTCCAAAGAGACATCTATATTTTCATGAAAACACTGACTTGGTGAGAGACTGCGACTCCGGAACAAACTGTTAGACAACAGACAGCACGCTGTCAGCCAGGGCCCTGCTCCAGATGGCTGCCTGGGTGGTGTGGGCTACCAGACATGGGGACAGCTGGGACTGGACCATGACACACAAATTCCTCAGCAAGGCATTGGGAAGTCCGGGCCTGTTCTATGGAAGGGAAGCAATTCAGATTTAAGAAATTTAAAAATAAAAAGTCCCTGCCTTGCCCTACCATCAATATAAAAGAATAGAGGCATGAACACACAAAAAGCTTTCCCTGAATCAAATCTCTGGCTTCCTGGCAAGGTGAACACTTACAGTTTTGGAGGCATGATCCCCAACTTTCCAACACATCACTTTGAACCCATAGAAAAGTTGGCAGCGTGACAGGCTGGAGTCTGCCAGTTTCACCTGGAAATGGCTGCCCCAGCTCCTCTAGAGAAAATAAGTATCACATGTGTGCCCAGAGTGGGCAGTGGCCACCTAGGGAGCCTGAGAAAGGAACCAATAGAAACAGAGCACTTAATAGCAGCCTTTATGTTTCACTCTTGATGAGTATCCAGATCTGTGACTAAAGGCCCTCTTGAAGCCCAGCCGGAGGCCTTCAGCAGCAAACTCCCCACCTGGGCCGGGAAGGGGCTGCATCACCTGGAACTACCAGTCCCGCCCTGCCAGGAGGGCTTTGCAGCTTTCTTCCCTTCTGTCCTTCCAGTCCCCTGGATCGTTTTCATGACAGTCTGTTTCCATGTATTAAAGGAATGACATATACAGAAATGTCATCTCCTGAGCCCAGTCGGTCATTAGATATCCGCCATCCTCTGTCCTTGAGGACCCCCCGGGCACGCATCACGAGGTCCTGAGCTGCCAGTGTGTACCTGTGGAGAGACCAGCAGAGCGGCGTCAGGCCAGCCTGGGGATTGCCCTGCAAGCCACACAAAGCCTATCTTGGAGGGGGAGGTGGAGAAGGCATTGCAGATACGAGGTCACCTCCTTCCTCATGCGGCTCCCTAGTTGACGATTTTGCTGCACGTTTCTTCACCATGGATCTGCTCATGCTGAGAGCTTTCCATGGCTGCGGCTGACTAGAAAAGCAAGTGGAACTTTAACAGTTCTTTTAAGACAAAGGATACTGATTTTCCATAATCTAAGGTATGAGTGAATCCCCCTTTAAAATGTCTTTTTTAATTTTTTTAAATTATCTTTACTTATTGGATAGAGAGGAGGGGAGGGAGAGAGACAGACAAGTGCAGCACTGCTTCACCACTCGCAGAGCTTTCCCCCTGCAGGTGGGTAACCAGAGCCTCGAACCCAGGTCCAAGTGCACTGTAATATGTGCACTAAACCACCCGGCTCCTTTTTTTTTTGCCTCCAGGGTTATCGCTGGGGCTGGGTGCCTGCACTATGAATCCATTGCTCCTGGAGGCCATTTCCCCCTTCATTTTTGTTGCCCTTGTATAAAATTATCTTTTTAAAGTATGTTGATTTAAAGAAAAAGGCTGTTAATAGTGTGGCATATGATACAGTAAATCTGTTACAAAGGTTCTTTTGGTGAATGATCCTGGTATGGGTGACTTGCCCACTCACCTTCATCAATGCTGCCCTCGAGGTCAGTAATCAGCACATTGAGGCACCCTCCAAGGATTTGAAAATAACATCGCTCCTTGACATTTACACTGTCATGTGGGACAAGAATAACTACACTCTAAACTGATGGAAAGTATTAACGCCTAGGATGTGGTTGGGTGGGTGTGGACCTGGGGTGCATAAAAATGAGATAAGGAACTGGCAGGTGTCTATCCAAATACTGCTTAGAGCAGACAGAATTGTATCCAGACAAGCTTTCAACTTATGATTCACCTTCATGCTAATTTTGTGTTCACTAAATAGCCTCCAGATTGTCCTCACTGTACAGACCTGCCCACACAGAAAGAGCGAGCCCATCATCTGTACTTTGAGAGTATTGCTCTGTAGAGGTCTCCATATAAATGGCAACAGGCATTTTGGTTTGCAGACTGTATTTATGAGCTTCCTTAAGGGGAGACCAGCTCTGATAATCTGTTCTTTGTGTGTTGATTAAACTGGTTTCTGAACCTTTTGAAAAGCTAAATTCCAGACTCTCGCAAATCTCCAAGATGATAAATGTTACCCTACCTGGGAGACTTCTTGGAAGTCAGGCTGTGACTCTAACAAGAGACCACCCTGGTGTTACTAGCGGTTTTCCTCCACTGGAAATGTTTCAGCCTTGCCTTCAGAACTACAAGGTATGAAATTCAAGACGCTCAAGTCTCCTGCTCAAAACTCTTTGAACTTACTGATGGTCATATTAGAAGAGACTTCATCTAGTCAGTCTCCCATTACATTGTTTAAGACCAACATCTATAGCAATGTCTGTAACAGAACTGTTCACATTCCAGGTTGTAACTTGTAATTCAGAGAAGATACTTGCACATATGCTGAACAAACAGTTATCCAAAATATATAAAGCAACTAGGTAAGTCAGCAAAAACAAAAAACAAAAACAAAAACAAAAAAAACCAAAAACAGCTAAGCAATCCATGGCAAAAGTAAGCAAAAGATCTGAATAGATAGATGCTTCTCCAAAGATGACACCCAGATGGCCCAGAGACACTTAGCAATGCTTAACACCATTTAACTATCAGGGAAACGCAAATCACAAACATAACCAGGAGAATGGTCTATAGCAGAGAGGTTGAAAACAGTAATTGTTGATAAGGATGTGATGGGAAAAGAAGTATACACTACAGATGACGGAGGAGGGTGTATTTCAGTTGGTGCAAAAAAAAAATGCCTTTGCTCCTGAAAAATGTGTGGAGACACCCTCTTTCTGTCTGCATGGAGAGAATAGCTTTAAGGCAGAGATCTCTACACTATACATGTGAAAGGATGTTTCCAGTTAGCCCTTCCTGAAGTCTCTTTTGCTGAGATCAAGAAATAAGCAGGCCTTAACAAGATCTTTGGCAAGAAAACAAATAAATGTCCTGAAGTTCACATATTACAGCTCCTAAGCTGTACTGAGAACCCCTGGGACCTCAGATTACTCTTGGCTTTACATTATACTGTATATCTTAGATATAATCACATAGGGTAAGGCTACCAGCAATACAAGATGACACTTATTATCTTGGTGATTGGCTAAGGTCTAGACTTTAGCTTTTCAAGTTCAAAAAGTTGGCTAAAACGTCCATGCCCAGTGGAGAAGCAATTATAGAAGCCAGGTCTTGCACTCTCTGGACCCCAGAAAGAATTCTGATCAATACTCACAGAGAGATAAAGAATAGGGAAGCTTCCAATGAAGGGGATAAGACATGGAACTCTGGTGGTGGGGAATGTTATCTTACAATCTTGTTAATCATTAAATGACTAATAAAAATTTAAAAATAAAATAAAACTGAAAATAATGTATTTTTAAAATTATTATTGGGAGTCGGACGGTAGTGCAGCGGGTTAAGCACAGATGGCGCAAAGCACAAGGACAGAGGTCAGGATCCCGGTTCGAGCCTCCGGCTTCCCACCTCCGGGGAGTCGCTTCACAAGCGGTGAATCAGGTCTGCAGGTGTCTATCTTTCTCTCCCCCTCTTATCTCTATTTCTCTCTGACCTATCCAACAATGATGACATCAATAACAACAATAATAACTACAACATCAATAAAAACAAGGACAACAAAAGGGAATAAATATTTTTAAAATCTTTTAAAAAATTATTATTATTGGCTGAGACAACACAGTAGTTTCATTTGTCAGGGCTGAATACACCATAACCCTGTTCACAGCAGACCAGACCTAGAGAGTGATAGCATGTTAACAGCGTAAGAAGGCTGGCAGTAAAAGACACTCAAAAACATTAAAAACAAAAAAGCAAGCAAACGAAACATTTTAAAAGTTCTCAAAATATCTCTCTGGCTAGTCTTGAGGCAAACTGTCTTAGTTCTTAGACAGGTTCTGCAATCAAGGGAATGTTAAATCACAGAGTATTATCCACAGTGAAACAGAAGGGGCCACCCTGATGATAATGCCATTGCTGGTAATTTTGGTTATTTAAAAATTAGTCCAAATTAGCTGTGGTTTGTTTTTTTTTTAAAGAAGCACTGGATCACCTAGAAAACATGGTTACCCAGGAAACTCATTTCCCTTAGGGTTCTAGATAATTAAGACTTTATTCTTTTTTTAAAATATTTATTTTATTTATTTATTTATTCCCTTTGTTGCCCTTGTTTTTTATTGTTGTAGTTATTATTGTTGTTGTCGTTGTTGGATAGGACAGAGAGAAATGGAGAGAGGAGGGGAAGACAGAGAGGGGAGAGAAAGATAGACACCTGCAGACCTGCTTCACCGCCTGTGAAGCAACTCCCCTGCAGGTGGGAGCCGGGGCTCGAACCGGGATCCTTATGCCAGTCCTTGTGCTTTGTGCCACCTGCGCTTAACCCTCTGCTCTACAGCCCGACTCCCAAGACTTTATTCTTAAAAAAAAAAAAAAAAAAGCTCCCTGAAACCAGCATTTCTTTATTTTCTTTTTTTTCACCATTCATTCCATCCTCCCTTGAGAGAAATTCCTTCTTCTGTTCTTTAATGTTTTTCTATTTCCTCCTCAATCTATCAGTAGGCTCCATATCCTACAGATCTTAAATTTTGACCTGTAAGCTACTTCTCAATACTTACTCTACTCAGTCTATTAAAAAACTATTCATGTATTTATTTTAATGAGAGAGAGAGAGAGAGAGAGAGAGAGAGAGAGAGACTGAGACCAGAGCACTGCTCTGCTATTATTGTGACCCCAACAGGAGTTTGGGACAATTAGCATACTAATGACATCAGCCTGAGGCGGAGCAGACTGACAAGGGGATGTATTTAAGGACAGACTTGGAGCAGCTCCCTCTCTTGATTAGGTTACCTTCACCATGGACTCTTCCATTGGGCGTAGCCCCGGATTGATCCTGGTCTTTTCACATGATGATCTTGGGTAATTTAGTTCTCGGACTTGGGACTTTTGCTAGACTTCTCCCCTCACATTTTCACATTCTCAGTGATTTTATGAATAAACATCTCTTTGGCTTAACCTTAAATGGAGCCGCTTATTTTGCAGCACCTAGATATTTGCCTTTTACCCATTTCACCCTAATAACGCCTCTAATTGTTTAAACCTGCTCCCAGCGTCCTGCAGTCAATCCTTTATGCACCACAGCCATAGCCCCTTTAAAGTTAAAGTTTCTACAAGTTATGGTATGGGGCTTGAACCTGGGATCTCAGAGGTGTAAGGATCCCGCTTCAAGTTCCTGGCTCCCCAGCTGCAGGGGTGGTTGCATCATGGGCGGTGAACCAGGTCTGCAGGTGTCTTTCTCTCCCTCTGTCTTCCCTTCCTCTCTCGACTTATCTCTGTCCTATCCAACAACAATAACAACAACGATAAACAACAAGGACAACAAAAGGAAAAAATAGCCTCCAGGAGCAGTGGATTCTTAGTGCAGGCACTGAGTCTTAGTGATAACCCTGTAGGCAAAAAAAAAAAAAAAGTTTGTCTTACATAATTTCATTTTTCTTTTGCCACTAAGGTGGTTGTTAGAGTGTGGCAACTACACATCTCCACTGTTCTTGGTGGCCATTAAAAAATTTTTTTGATAGAAGATGAGAGACACAGATAGAGAGGGAGAGACAGAGGAGAAGTACCTGTAGTACTGTACTACCATTTGTAAAGTTTCTCTCCTGCAGGTGGGAACCTGGGGCTTGAACTCAGGTCTTTGCATATAGTGACATATGCACTGCACCTAGTTCCCCCTCCCTTTTTTAATGTGTCAGGACCTTGTCTATGTATGATACCACTTCTGATTGACCTTTTCCATGCCGTCTCATTCCTTTTGGGGGGGGGGGTGGGAGGGGGGGGAGAGAAGAGAAAGTAGAGAGAAACAGATAAGCAGGCAGATGAGAGACACTACAGCACTGCCCCACCACCCATTGGAGTCCGCCAGGTACCATCCACCAATTGTGCTTTCAATTCCAGTTCTGGGACTCAGACCAAGGCCATGCATATATATATATATTCTTCTCCACAATCTCCTTTTAAACTCTCTCACCTTTTCAGATTTCAACTTTTTGTTTTCTTTTTTTTAAAAAAATCTTTCAGTGAAATATTTTAATAGTGCCTCCTTTAACAGTTTGCTGTTCAATCCATTCAGTGAGTTTGTTTCAATGGCAATGATTCTCACTGCTGTGTATTTCAATTTGGTTCTTTTCTAAATCCACTTCTTCTTAAGTTTCTATTTTCATACATTTGAAGTTTCTTCCAACCTGTCTATTAGGTTTCCTTTGGAGGATTGGGAAGAATAGTTTATAGTATTTAGTTATTCTTATTGTAGTTTGAAACTTAAGGTAAAAGTTTCTCTCAAGAACAGGCTGTTTACTACATGCCTTGGATTATCTACAGATTTAAAAAATATTGCTTGTACAGGGGGACACCTGGGGTTTTCCAGTCTGAGAACAGGTCCATGTTAATTTCCTAGCTAAGGATCCCTGGGAACACAGGAGTAGGAAGCATAGCTTCACACTTTTCCCACCCAGTCATTTCTAACTCCTTGAAGAAGCTCAGTTTCTTGAGTTATCTGCCCTCATCCATGTACCCAGCGCTTCAAGAAAGAAGCCTCAACCTGAGCTTATAGGCGATATCTAGGACCTGTTGTTCCAGTGAGCAGGAGCTAGATCCCTCCACACAGTGTCTCAGGCCAGGCTTCTCTAGTGAATGTGATGCCTGCTGGGTGAGAGTAGTCTGCCTGCTGCACTGATGGCTCCATCCAAGGACTCAACAGTTCAGCTGGAGTCCAGGATGCTATAGAGACCTCACTGCAATGAAGTCAGAAACAGTATTTCAGTAAAATCACGTCACATGTGGGGAACTTTCCCCATAAATGAACCCACTCAACAAAACCAGGAACCCAGCTCTTGGAGAAGATTTTTTTACCCTGGCTCCTGGAGTCAGCCAGGCCACTTGGAGCTTATTAGCACACCCTTTCTGCAGCCAGTTTATCCCAGGCAGGAAGACATTTGTGGGATTGCCTTATATTGAGACTAGTGTGAAAAGAAAACTTTTTCAGGAGTCAGGCGGTAGTGCAGCGGGTTAAGCGCAGGTGGCTCAAAGCTCAAGGTCCGTCATAAGGATCCCGGTTCGAGTCCCTGGCTCCCCATCTGCAGGGGAGTCGCTTCACAAGTGGTGAAGCAGGTCTGCAGGTGTCTATCTTTCTCTCCCCCTCTCTGTCTCCATTTCCCTCCTCTCTCCATTTCTCTCTGTCCTATCCAACAATGACGACATCAATAATAATTACAATAATAAAACAACAAGGGCAACAAAAGGGAATAAATAAATAATTTTTTTTTTTAAAAAAAAGAAAGAACTTTCTCTGGAGGGAAGGGACTGCATCTCCTCTTTCATTTTGTTCTCCATTTTCTACCTGACAAAGGCAGCCTGGTTTGGTGACAACAACAACAACAAAAAAAACGGCTTAATGGGGCAGTGAAATACTGACATGGGTGGGTACTGAGGCTAAGCAGCAGGCATACACCTACCATATGGACCGAGGGGTGTAGGGAGCAGTGGAAGAACATTTTTATTTCAGACTTGCATATAACAGGAGACAGAAAAACAACAACAACAAAACAAAACAACAACAAACAGCACATGAAAGGAGAAATTGGGACAGCTGCAGACAGCAAACGGGAAGTGCATTCCCTGACACACTGCCTGGCTGGAGGAGGCTGGCATTTCTGGAAGCTGGAAGTGGGGCAGTGCTGGGCCCATTACTGAACTCTTTATTCACAATGCTTGGTCAGACTGCATTAGACAACTGCTTGAAGTGCTCACTCTCTCCTAACGGAGAGTCTCCCTGGGAGACAAGTTTTGTATTTTGAGAACACTTTTCTTCTCTGACTGAAGCTTTCAATATTGATCAGCAAAGCCCTGCTGAAAGAAATGGCTGCCGGGGAGGGATTTGAGTTGGCACATTTCACAGGGTTGGCTCCCAGGCTCCCTCAGGATGAAGGGAGGGAGCAGAGAAAGGACAGCAGGGGAGGGAAGACAGACAAAAAAGGTAGAGGGGCTGCAGAACTATGGGTAGGCTAGCAGCTCTTTTCACAATCAGACTCAAGTGCAGTGGAGACTGATAAATCCTCAGCTGACTCTCTTGTTCTTGTCATTTCTCCATTCTTTCATCTCTTCAGGGACTCCTAATAGGGTTCATGGAATGGGTCCAACCCTGGCTTTACCACTGACCAGATGGGAAGCTCTGGAAAAATTCCTTTGCTCCTTTGGAGCCCCTCTCCCCTTATTTGTAATTCTGAAATAATCACAGTGTAAACCTCAAGATCTCCCACAAGGAATAAATCATATACTTCCATGAGGCTTGGTCAGGGGTCAGCAAACACTCAGTACTATTTTTCTCATTAAGCATCGACTTTCTTTTTGCCTAAAGTTTTAAAAGTCTTTTTATTTATTTTATTTTTTTAAACTTCAAAAAAAAATTTTTATATTTATTTATTTATTCATTCCCTTTTGTTGCCCTAGTTGTTTTATTGTTGTAGTTATTATCGATGTCATTGTTGTTGGATAAGACAGAGAGAAATGGAGAGAGGAGGGGAAGACAGAGAAGAGGAGAGAAAGACAGACACCTGCAGACCTGCTTCACCACCTGTGAAGTGACTCCCCTGCAGGTGGGGAGCCGGGGGCTCAAACCGGGATCCTTTCACCAGTCCTTGAGTTTGGCGCCACCTGCGCTTAACCCGCTGCGCTACCGCCCGACTCCCTATTTTATTTTATTTTTAAATAAAGAAGGCAGAGAGTGAAAGAGACCACAGAAGTGAAGCTTCCTCCATTGCAGTACAGGCCAGGTGCAAACCTGGGCTGTACACACAGCAAAGCAACACACTGTCCAAGGCAGCCATTTTGCCAGCCCTCACCTAGAGTTTCACCTTAAGTCATCAGTCTACCTCTTGTCGAGTGTTTCCCACAAAGCCACTATGTGAATCAGACTGGAGTGTCCAAAATAAGTCCTCTTCAGGTCTCAGGCTAGTTCCAGTTGAGTGGGAACTTTGACTTGCTACTTGGATGATTGAGGCAAGGTCTTCCAAGAGGGTAGGGAGGTGGCAGGAACTGGGCAATTAATGGGTTCCAAATATTTGCATATAAAAGGCAGCCTCCGTCTGCTAATGCCCTGCAGTCATAGAGGGTGATGGGAACTGGAGGAGGAATCCTCTTTGCATTCTGAGCAGGCCTCTGAGATTTAAGAGGTAGAAAAGGGCTCTCAAGCCTTGGAACATTGGCAGGAGCTGTGGCCACCTGGTGGGTGGAGTCTGGGGGGGTGACTTGGAGGGGGCTCTTTGTTATGCTCCAGCCAGGCCACTGGGCAAAGTGTCTGGTGTACGGAGGAGGCAGGTCATCGGGCTCACTGCTGAGCCTCCAAGTTCCCACTGAGTTCTGAAGCTACTAAAACTGCTCATGCCAGCTCCTGACCCTGCCCAGGGTGTGGGGGCCGCACTCAGGTGGAATACCCCAAGACACTCACATAATGACAGCTGCCATCTGTGACACTGCTGCTGTGTCCATGGGGGCTTGTGTGCCAGCGGGTACATGCCCAGGAGAGTGTAAAATGGTCACCAGTGCTAAAGCTCTCTGCCCCTGGCATGTTCGCTTTTTTCCTTTTCTTTTTTTTAATATTTATTTATTTATTCCCTTTTATTGCCCTTGTTGTTTTATTGTTGTAACTATTATTATTGTTGTTGTTATTGATGTTGTCTTTGTTGGATAGGACAGAGAGAAATGGAGAGAGGAGGTGAAGACAGAGAGGAGAGAAAGATAGACACCTACAGACCTGCTTTACCACCTGTGAAGCGACTCCCCTGCAGGTGGGCAGCTGGGGCTCGAACCGGGATCCTTATGCTGGTCCTTTTGCTTTGCGTGCCACCTGCATTTTACCCGCTGCACTACCACCCGGCTCCCTTCTTTTTCTATTTATTGGCTAGAGAGAGCCAGAAATTGAGAGGGAAGGGGGTGACAGGGAGAGAGACAGAGACCTGCAGCCCTGCTTCACCACTTACAAAGCTTTCACCCCTGCAGGTGAGGACTGGGGGCTGGAACCTGGGTCCTTGCAGATTATAACATGTGTGCTCAACCAGGCGCACTACCACCCGGCCCATATTTATTTTCATTCTTAACCCAAATAGCATAATAGAGCTTTTCCTTCTCACTCTTCCCTGGCAAGCCCATTCTAGTATCCTCATGTTCCAACTCTGTGGCCACACAGTTTGGTCCAGTGAGTAGCACTGAGGAAGTAGAGGTGTGTCAGCATTGCCCTATTCCACGCTCTCCTGGTGCACAAACAGGCTGACTTCCAAATTCCAGACTCTGAATATGCTAAACATTACAAAAGAAAACAAAAATGCAGATTTTATCTAGTCTTCAAAGACCAGATCAAACACTCACGAATTTGTTCTTAAAACCTGTAATTGATGCGGTATGTGTGGGACTAGAAGCCTTCCTCTTTTGCACCTAAGGCAGAGTTTTTGTAAACCATATGGGGCTGCTAGGAATTAGTTCAACTAATTCACAGAAATCTTTCATAAAAGGAAGCTTTGTCTTTTTACTAAAATAAATCTATTATTATTTTTTTTAAAAAATAAGTAATCTTAATTTTTAGTATTTTATTTTTTTAAGGATGGAGACAGTAATCAAAAGGGAAAGGGGAGATAGAGAGGGAAAGAGAAACAGAGGTACTTGCAGCCCTGCTTCACCACTCATGAAGTTCTTCCCCTACAGGAAGGGACTGGAGGTCTGAACTTGGGTCCTTGCACACTGTAAACAGCTCAGCCCCAAACTGCCCATTATTAAGGTCACAGAAACTAGTGTTTAGTATTTGCTTTGACGCCCTGCTGTCAGTGTCGGTGGGTGTTTCACTATGAGTTTATTGCTGACTAATCACTTCCCTATCGGGCTACACAGAGCATCGATATCATGAGCAGCAGTGGAGTTGTGACCCCTCTCACTAACGTTCCTTGGAGTTTACAGTCTACTAGCACTTGCAAATGCAATATTTCTCAAGAAGCCCTTTGAGTGCCAATGCTAGGGGACTGAAATCATGCAGTCCAGTCTCAAGAGAAGGTTTCCACTCTAAGATGATGGGAAGTGACTGGGTACAACTTGTATTTAGCCTGGGTATTAGGAATGTGCATCCATGCAGCTGTTCTTTGACTCTACTTACTCCTGAGTCAACCATGCTATTCCCCCCTTTGATAATCTTCATGATTTCTTCCTTTCTAGCAAAGTATTTTCTGAATGTGTATATACTTGCTTTGTAGACTCCTTGTGGGAGACCAACCACTAACCTCCCTGTCTTGTAGAGGGTGTGCCGTAGGTCCCACATATTTTTGCCTCAGAAACCTACTCCTAGGTCTTTCTCGGAGCACCCTCTGCAAATTGTTGGAATCTTTAGGTCTCAAAAAAGGATCTCACTGCAAGTATAAAGAATGGCAGGACCCTGCGACCCAACCTCTGTGACCTCCAGCAGTCCCACAGCTAGAATGTTAGCTTGCTATACTTCCTCTGAATAGTTCATTTCATGACCCCACAAAGGATTCACAGAACTGCCAGCTTTGCTACACTTCAGGGCAAACTGCAATGAAAAGAAAGGAGCAGAGGGGGAAAAAAAAATCCACCATTGCACTCATATTCTGGCTTGTCCACAAAGCCTCCTTTAATTTTCTAGTTCCTTTGTCCAGAGAGTTCACAACAGCAAAAGGACTTAATAAGATATACTGAGGTCAAGCTCATTTTACTGCATCTTTACCCAAGAGGATGGTGTGAAGGTCAGAACTTCACAAACACATTAATGTTAATCATCCCTTCCCTCACAATGCAGTCAAAGAGATGCTATTTTCAGACGAGATCGGGCGTGTTCAGGGTGGTATGGCTGTAGACAAGAGGTGCTATTTTCAATTCCTTGTTGGGAAGGAATCCATCAGAGGATGACAATGCTAGCAATTGGTTGAGAATGACTATCATTAAGAAGAAAAAACAGAAAACCTACCCACATAACATTTAAAAAAATGTTAAGTAACCAAATGATAAAAAAATACAAGTTTTGCCTAGCACAGGGCTAATGCCCAGCCTCTTTCTGTTCTGCTAAATTTCTAGACAAAACTGGGCAAACCTGCTAAACCTCAAAGTAAAACAGGCCCACTTGAAAACGTCAAATGAAGAAACATTACATTCTTTGTTGCCTTGCCTCTCTCTCTCAGGCTGCCCACCCAAGGGAGTGCCTATTTCCTGTCCCATTTTCTGTCCTACAATAGGTTGACCTCATTTGGTCAACCCTCTCCGGCTTAGACCCAGGAATCTTCTAGCCACCCGCCAACCCCTACCCTATCCCCCCCGCCATGATTACATAGGCAAACCTGTGGGCCTGGGCTACATTTGGGGAGAAATAAATCTTTGTGGTTGAGGAAGGACTAATATAGCCTCTGGAATTTAGTTAGTGAGCCGTTCTCCTTCCTAACAGAAATTACAACTTGCGTTAGATTTATTAGGATAACTTCCACTCATATTTCCGTTTGCATGACAGGATCTGGGGCAGCTCTGCCAGGAGGGAGCCATCAGGCCACCCTATGTGGGGGCTCTTAGTACTGAGCTCTTTGTGGGCCTCCCAAGGAGACACACACACTAAACCAGGCACGAATGTGTTGCCCTCCTTCCAAATTATACACAGATATGCACAAAGATGTCTGTCACACACAGGAAAGAGAACATCACTTCACATAATTCCTGAATCATGAGCTTGAAAGAAATAAAAATTCCCTGATTTCCCAATGTGGCTCAAGTTATTAAGAACACATACGGGCAGAGAAGCAATTCATTACTTATGTTTGCACATCAGATTGAACAGGATGTTTTCTGATTGTGCATCAGACTGAATAGACCACCATGACTCCATATCCCCACTGCAAACTTCTTTTCCTACAATGCACACTCCAAATCCTGTGCCTTCAGAGGATTCTCCACAGCCTGGTGGTTTGATTCACACCTGCTGACACTCCCCCTATGCTAAGTCTGGTCAAGCACAGTGCCTACTGGGTTCCTTGAATGTGCTGTGCTCTCCTGCCTTAGAGCCCCCACCCCAAATACATATTGCCTGGATCATGCTTATTTTTCCTTCATGTTTAAATCTGAATATCCCTTTCTGTGAGAACTTCCTAGACACCCCTGGCTCCAGATTAAGTTCTGCTTAATAGGTATGTATAATATAAGTATATCTGTATGTAGTATGCTGGTGGTGGTGTACTGGTTCAAGTCCCCAGCCCCCTCCCCCATCTGCAGGTGTCCCTCTTTCTCTCCCACTCCTCTCAATTTCTCTCTATCCTACCAAATAAAAAAAAAAAAGAGAAAAAACATAGCTGGTGAGAGCAATGGCTTTGTAGTGCCAGCACCAAGTCCCTGAGAAAACCTTAGTGGCAAAAAGAGAGAGAGGAGAGAGGGGGAGAGAGAGAGAGAGAGAGACTGACTTCTTTTTGTGTCATTTTTCCTTTCACTTGTTCATTTCTCTGGTTTAGTATTCCTCACAGTTTGGTTTGCCATCTACTGAGAGCCTGTTTTGTTCCTGGCCTGTGTGTTCTGTGGAGATCCCTGCAGCCCTGCCTCTGTAGGTAGCAAATCTTTGGCACCGAAGAGCCTGAGCTGAGCCAGTGCACACCTGCCAGCAATGCTGCCCACAGGCACCCATTCTGTGGAGGGCAGGCTTGTTATGAAGAGCAAAGCCAGACCAGTGTGGAGAAATTTCACAGAAAAAGGGTTGGGTGCCTTTTCAACCTCACCTCATTAGCTGGCCTGGCAAATTTTTATGAAGATAATCATAGTAAATATGGTACGATGGGCCAGGTAGTAGGTCACCCAGTAGAGTACACACATTACCATGCATAACAACCTTGGGTCAAGTTCCTGCAAGGGGGAAGTTTCATGAGCAGTAGAGCAGTGCTACAGATATCTCTCCTTGCCTCTGTCTTTGCTTTTCACCTCCTATCAAAAAGGATTTGGAGGGGGTGGGGTTGGGGAGATAACATAATGGCTATTGCAAACAAGCTTTCATGTTTGACGCACCAAAGACCACAGGTTCAATCCAAGTACCACCATAAACCAGAGCTCAGCAGTGCTCTGGTTAAAAAGAAAACAAACAACAATAACAACAACAGCCGAATGTGCATGCATGAAGCCTTGAAGGTATTCCTGGTGGCAAAAATTAGTTAAATCAAATCAAATCACATGAAAATGTTAACACAGAGGATATAAAACACAGACTAAAACTACTGGACTGGGAGTTGGGTGGTAGCACAGCGAGTTAAGTGCACCTGGCACAAAGCGCAAGGACCAGTGTAAGGATCCCAGTTCAAGCCCTCGGTTCCCCACCTGCAGGGGTGTCACTTCACAGGCAGTGAAGCAGGTCTGCAGGTGTCTATCTTTCTCTCCCCCTCTCTGTCTTCCCCTCCTCTCTCCATTTCACTGTTTTATCCAACGACGACGACATCAATAACAACAACAATAACTACAACAACAATTAAAAAACAAGGGCAACAAAAGGGGAAAAAAAAAACTATTGGATTATCTGAAAAGTCACGATGTATTTTTTTCTATGCAAAAATATGTCACGCATTTTCTGGTAACCCAACCTAATAGAAACTCTGGGGCTGGCAGATAGCTCAGTGGTTAGAGTGTACCACTAACCATGTGAGGCCCATGGGTTTGACCCCTGGCACCCCATGGGAGCACTCCAGACAGCACTAAAGGGAACGCCATGGATTCTGGAGTGAGTGATGGTTGGGTGTCCCTGCCACTCTCAAGTATACTGAAATAAATTAAAGTGGGCTTGAGGGGTTGCTTTGTGGTACTGCACATGTGTGAGGTCTTACATTCATCCCCTATCATTACATTTTTAAAAACCAAACAAACCACAACAATGATAAAACAACAAGGGCAACAAAAGGGGATAAAATGGCCTCCAGGAGCAGTGGACTCATGGTGCAGGCACTGAGCCCCGGCAATAACCCTGGAGGCAAAAAAAAAAAAAGACTAAACAAGTATACAAAAAACAACTTGGTATCCTAGGAGGGTGGCATGGTAGGTAAAGTATTAGATAGATTCTAAAGCATGAGGTTCTGAGTTCAATCCCTATTACTGTATATGCCAGAGTGATAACTCTGTTTCAATCATAATAAATAGATATTAAAACTAGTCTGAAGCAGGAAAAGCATTTTTATTTCATTGCTACCACTCTGAGCTGACTTTTTCAGATAGAAGGGGTTATGGGGGGGAAGACATGACAACACTGAAACTCCCCCCTATAACATGGTGGGGGGACTGGGCTGGATGTGAGTTGTGTGCATGGCAAAGCAGACACCTTCCCAGTGGAGCTATCACACTGACCCTGATTTTATTATATTAATATATACACAGATATTCCCTTTCTTTCTTCCTTTCTCTCTCTCTCTCTCTTCTCTTCTTTCTCCTTTTTACCAGAGCACTGCTCAGCTTTTGCTTATGGTGGTGTGGGGGACTGAATCTGAAAGCTCAGAGCCTCAGCGATGAGAGTCTGTTTGCATAACTATCCATGCTTTTCTTTTTTCTATTATTATTATTATTATTTTGTCTCCAGGGTTATTGCTGGGGCTTGGTGTCCACACTGCAAATCCACTGCTCCTGGAAGCTATTTTTCCCCTTTTTTTGTTGCCCTTGTTGTTTATCGTTGTTGTTGTTATTGTTGTTGCTGCTGTCGTTGTTGGATAGGACAGAGAGAAATGGAGAGAGGAGGGGAATACAGAGAAGGGGAGAGAAAGATAGACACCTGCAGACCTGCTTCACCGCCTGTGAAGCAACTCCCCTGCAGGTGGGGGGGCCGGGGGCTTGAACCGGGATCCTTAAGCCGGTCCTTGTGCTTCGTACCACATGCACTTAACCCGCTGCGCTACTGCCCGACTCCCCCCTGCACAATTCTTTCAATAGTCTCCTGTCTGTGTTTCCAGTGCTTTTACAGCCACGGCTAAAATATGCTAAAGCATTTATTTATAGGATGACTGAAAAGTCTAAGGACAAAGTGCTTGCAGGTCCAGTTCTGCACTCTGTCGGGTCTGCTGGCTTTTACTCATGGTGACTTATTTTCTCATGCTCTGTGGGAAGCTGCCTCTCCTGAGAAAGCACTCATGTCTAAGCCTTGTCTAGGGCTGCTTTGGATATCTGCAATACTATTAGACTGTAAAGGAGCCTACTGAATTTTTTTTTTTTCTCCTTATCCAACATTTTTCTACAGAAAGGATTCCCTATGGATGTAAATCAATGCTGGGAGCACTGACTGCCACACTTACCTGGAAGATCACAAACTGAATTACACCCACTGTGAAGTAAGAATGTGATAAAGATAGCCTACTGAATTTTCTTACAAATAAAATTCTTTTACCAGTTGTTAACTAGGTTGTTAAAATCTATTTGAGAGGGATTTTTATTTGACTTAAAATAATAAGAAATGCAGTGGATGAAGTGCTGGACTCGATCTCAAGCATGATGTCCTGAGTTCCATCCCGCGTACAGAGTGATGCTCTAGCTCTCCTCATCCTCTCTATCATTAATAAAAAAAACTTTGTATATAAAAAAGAATGCAGTGCTTTTTGCAGCTCAGTCCTTAAACCATCCACATCAGCTTTACTATAAACACAAATGGTGAAAGTCACCATGTTTACGTTTTCCAGTTGCATCATGAAAGAGTATTTGAGGAAGAACCCAACAACCACAGAGATGCACAAACCTGTGAGGATCATCAGGGTCACAGTTAGGGAGAAACTGAGTGACTGCTTCTGCTACCTCTTCATTTGATAGAACATCCCAGAGTCCATCAGTGGCTAAGATCAGGACATCATCAGCTCCGTGATCATATTTGGAGAGATCATAGACTCTTACCTGGTGGAACGAACGGGAACACTCCAGGTTAAGACAGTAGGAGCATATTATTTTCCCCTAACAAACTGGCTTCTGATGCCCCTTTCTTTTTTCTTGCCTAGCCTACTGGTTGGTTACATGACAAACTTTGTAGTCAGGGGTAGGCTTTGGAGACTCACTACAAAGACATATGGAGCCCCAAACCCAAACATGAATGAGCTCAAGAGGTTGGGCCTCAGATCACATCAAATCGATGGGGTTTACAGTCAACAATACTTATACCCCTTTCCCATATCTGGGAGCTACTCTCTTCCCTGATCCAGCTTTCTGGTCCTTCCGCCAGCCATGACATCACCTCCCCAGACAATAATTAGGACCCACCTGCATATCAGATTTCAGGCTCAGGCAAAACAAACAAACAAACAAACAAACAAACACTAGTATAGCCATAGGCCCTTTGGAATATAACTAAAATATGCCTACTAGCTATCTACAAAATGGAGGAAACCCCCCCCCCAACACTTCATCTGTACTATTCCAGCCTTTAGGTCCATGATTGGTCAACAATTTGTTTGGCTTTGTATGTTAACTCTCTTGTCAACCACCAGGTTCCAGATGCTAGCATGATGCCGACCAGACTTCCCTGGACACACAACCCCACCAATGTGTCCTGGAGCTCCGCTTCCCCAGGGCCCTTCCCCACTAGGAAAAGAGAAAGACAGGCTGGGAGTATGGATTGACTTACTAACGCCCATGTTCAGTGGGGAAGCAATTACAGAAGCCAGACCTTCTGCATCCCACAATGACCTTGGGTCCATACTCCCAGAGGGTTAAAGAATAGGAAAGCTGTGTGGTCCAGGAGATGGCGTAGTGGATAAAGCACAGGACTCTCAAGCATGAAGTCCTGAGTTCAAACCCTGGCAGCACATGTACCAGAGTGATGTCTGGCTCTCTCCTCCTATCTTTCTGATTAATAAATAAATAAAATCTTTTAAAAAAAAGAATAGGAAAGCGATCAGGGATGGGGAAGGGATACAGAATTCTGATGGTGGGAACTGTGTGAAGATGTACCCCTCTTATCCTATGGTTTAGTCAATGTTTCCTTTTTATAAATAAAAAAATTAAATTAAAAAAAGAAAAGAATAAATAAATACAAAAAAGTCAAACACCCTACAAATAAAAAAAAGAGGTTGCCTCAGTAGCTGACAAGGAAGAAACTGGATGCAAATGTAGTGCTTGAGATATAGTTAGAGTGATGACTTACTTGAAGAGGCTTCCTTCTTTCGAACCTTTTTTTTTTTTCTGCAAACATTTACTAAGGGCCTACTCTGTACCAAGTGCCGTAAGTATAAAGATAAATAGCAGACTTTCCTGATTCTGAGTTCTGTTTTTTGAGACAACAAGGCCAATCTAGGGCCCTTGGTAGCTGCCCTTCTTCTTCTTCTAGCGTTTGCCGTAGCTGCCCTTTATGTAGTGAGGCAAAGTTAAGACACACTTTACTTAAAGTTCTCAATTGGATTATTGTTAAGCTTACTCTGTCTGAGGCCCATGGGGCTGCACCATCTCCTGTAAGGATGGTTGGGGGGGGGGGGGAGAAGTTTGAGGCTTAATCAGGTTCATAGAGATTCAGTCTAGCTTAAATTACAAAGAGCACACACTATATTTGGATTCTCAAAGTGTGTCTTGGCTAACGTTAAGTCTTTCCTCACTTTTACTGAGGATGGAGTGGCTTGGATATTTTTTTTGCCTAAGCTCTTTGAAAAGAAAAAAGAAAGAAAGAAAGAAAACTTAGCAAAATTAATAAGAATTCTTAAAGTTGAGACTTATTTAAATTAGACCGCCATTCTTTGTCCATTCACTCTTCTTTGGTGGGGCTGGAAAAGGAGCTTGAGTCTTCATTGTTATTCCTTATTAACTGAGCAGAACCAGTCCCTAACCACATAACCTCATGACTTTAAGACTACAGGTCAATTTCAACAAGCATCCAGCTCCTTCAACCCCTCTCATTACTCTGTTCTATTTTTCAAAAGTCAGTCTGATTGAAAGCTATAGGCCAAGGAGGTGAGGGAGAGGGAGAAGGAGAGGGAGAGGGAGAAGGAGAGGGAGAGGGAGAGGGGGAGGGGGAGGGGGAGAGGGAGGGAGGGAGAGGACATAGTGAACTTCTATACCCATCATCACATAACCATCATCCTATAGCTCAGATTTAGAGAGAATATATTTCTAACAGGCCTGTGGGCTGTTCTGTCTATGTCTTTCAAAGCCTATGTTTGCCCAAGTCAGGGGAACCATGCTGCCAGGCTGGTTCTGTGGACTAACAGCCTACTCCCTCCCACCTAGCAGCAAACACCAACAAAGTGCCCCACACCTCAGAATCCTCAGAAAATTATCTCAAATGTGAAGCAGCCTGCAGGTGCCAGCCCTCTGTGGCCCGCAAACTAGATGGTACCAATTAGCTAATGGCCCAGTGCACAGACCTTGCTCAGGGGTATACTGGGCTGGCTTTCAGCATCTTTTCAAAAGATATGTTCACTTAAGAGTAAGTTTACATTCTAGAGAAGGCACTTCACCTTGTGAGGCCAAATTAAAGAAAACAAGTGGGGCTTCAAGTTGACAACAGACCAGGAAATACCGTCAGAATTCTGTCCTCGGGCCACTGAACTCAAGTGTTTCAATTTTCTCTCTATAGAAGCAACCAAATCTTCTTTATTTTCTGTTGTTACTGGGTGCAGGGGTTCTCAAATATTAATGTACACTGCACTTGGCTGGGAATCCTGCTAAACTGCAGTTCGTGTGAATGTGTGTGTATGTGTCTAAGTGCATTTTAATTTTTTCCTAGATATTTTCTTTATTAAAATGAGAGGAACAAAAAAAAAAAAATGCCACCTGAGGGGCTGGGTCTGCTTTCACTCAGACTGACTTTCAGAAAATATAACAGAGAAAGACCAGACCACTGCTGTGCTCTGGCAGTGCTGGGAATTAAACGTAGGACCTTGAAACCTCATGCATGAATGCCTTTTAAATAACCATTATGTTATCTACCCAGCTTATGCCTGTACTTCTAACTTGCTCATACTGCAGGTTTACTGGCCATATGTTGAATAGCAAGACCATAGAGGATTCCTACTGGATTGGGTTAATGAATGAGGAAATCAGGGGTCAGTACCACCAGTGATACCTATGTAAAATATTTCTAGAGTAGGTTATAGAGAGGCTAGAGAGAGGATAGCAGGGCTGGGGAGACAACGTAATGGTTATGCAAACAGACTCTCGTGCCTGATGCTTTGAGGTCCCAGGTTCAATCCCCAGTCCCATATAGGCCAGAAATGAGCAGTGCTCTGGTCTTCTCTCTGTGTCTTTCTCTGTATCAGTCAATAAATTAAAATAAAAAAATATATATTTAAAAAAAGAAAAAGAGAGAGGATAGCAAATGTCACTTCTGTGTTAATGAATTTTAACACCTGGATCACTGTGTTATTACTTCCAGTATGTAATGTCTTTGCTTAACAGAGACTTCTAGTTTTGTTTTTTAATTGGTGGTATATTATAATCAATTCAGAGATCATCTGAACTTCACAGTAAAGAAAATGTTAAGAAAAGATGAAGAGGAGGTATCAGGTGGCCCAATCTCTAAAAATTTTTTTATTATTTTTACTTATTGGATAGAAACAGGCAGAAATTGAGAGGAAGGGGAGATAGAGAGGGAGCGAGACAGAGAGACACCTGCAACACTGCTTCACCACTCGTGAAGCTTTCCCCCTGCAGGTGGGGACTGGGGGCTTGAACCTAGGTCCTTGCACATTGTAACATATGCGCTCAACCAGGTATGCCACAACCCATCCCCTCAGGTGGCCCATTCTTATGTATGTAGTTTAATAGGAAATTCTATCTGCCTTGTGAGTCTTCCTAAAAGAGAGGTCCCTAAAGACTATAGAGGGTCTTCAGAAAAATTAAAGTGGTCTAGCAGTTCCACTGCTAACTATCTACTGAACATAAATACACCAGTTCAAGGGCCCAGGGATATAGTTCAACACAGGATCCTATGTATGAAGGTCTGGGTTCAATTCCTGGCACCAAAATAAACAAACAGCTGAACTCTAACTCAAAAAGATCTATTTGCTTCTCTGTGTTCATTATAGTATTAGTCACAATAGGTACAAAGTGGAAACAAACTGAGTACATATAAATCAGTCAGTGGAAAAGGGATATGTGGTAAATATATAGAATGGATTATTAGCAGTAGAAAGAAAGGAAGGAAGGAAAAGAAAGAGAAAGAAACCTTACCATTTTCAAAGTACATAGGATTTGAGGGCATTATGTTAGATGTAATAATTTAGAATGAGACACACAAATATCAGATGATTTACTCAATTATGTAAAGTACAGAAACAAAATGAATATGACAAATCTGAAATGAAACCAAACCAAAGGCTTGCACTGTGACAGCAGAACTACGGTTGCCAGCAGTGGCTAGAGGCAGGAGGTGGCAGGATTCCCTGGATGGAGGCTTGCTGGAGCTGTGGTGGCAGTGTGCTGTGCTGTCATTCAGAGAGGTGGATGGCTGTACTGCTGACACTAACATTACTTCAATAAGAACATTATTTAAATGTATTAAAGAAATAGGAATAATAGCAAGAGTTTCCTAGGTCTGAAGATGCCATCCCCATCATTTTAGAATCTGTGTGCTGGTTAGTGGTGCTTTCTGCTAACCCCAAAAAGGTGGAGATTTGAGTTGTCTGAGCACATGCTGTCCTGTTCACTACACAAAAGAAAATCTGGCCAACAGAATAGGTACATGCTGATCAAGAGAAACGTGTCAGAAGATGCTCCTCTTCAATTCCATCAATACATCAAATTCTCTCTTAATTCCACTATTCACATTTCTATGCATAGCTCTTGACTGATGTTTTGTTAGCCAACATGAACATCCTGTTCAATACATTCTCAGAGCAGTTTTTATGTAAATAATAAAAAGCAAGTCACAACCCTATTCCCTGAGGCACTCCCCAATTAAGATCCTGTTAGGTTTTTACCACTACCCTTTTGTTTCCTGCCCTTTAGCCAATTTCCAAAGGGCTTTGCCAACTTTCCACTTGAGTCTTATACATTAACCTGTGAAGCAAAACATTCTGTGAGAGACACCCCACCGCACACTCATCCTCCCCAGTGGCAAGGGCTTCAAAGGCTTCCAGCGGGCTCTGGAGTCCTGAGCTCTCCTCCCTGAAGCTGTTGTTGGTTCTTCTCAATCAGACCACACTCACCTCCCCAAAGTTCCTGGCTCAATTCCTTAAGCAGCTTCTTAATGTTCCAAGAAGCCTAGCATCTAATTAATGGATTCAGAGGCTCCTTAACAGAACTGAGACCTCAAGAAGACTGTCTGCCAGCTCAGGGGCCGTGGGATGGGGTGTGCACTACAGAAACACCTTTGTCTGAAGGTGAGCTGAAGAAGGTGGAGCTGCTCCTCACAGTCCCACCTGCCAGGAAGAGCGAGGCCACAGGAATCCATAAGAATAATGCAGGGTGACAGGGCAGGGCCTGCCTCACTCCATGTGGCCTCTCGGAGCCTTCAGTATGTGTTTATTGAACATTTATTACATGTCAGCCACATTTCCAAGCACTGGGGGTGCAATTGTGAATAAAAGTGACCAAGTCCTCAAAACGTCTACAGTTAATGTAGTAAGATGGAGACAGAAATAAATTACAATGAGAGAAGATGACAGATCTCTGAAGAAAAATCAGGCTGGGGAAAGAGAGTTCCAAGAGAGTCATTTTAGAAGATGTGGTTACGGCAGCCCTCTCCAGGAAGGCATCAGCTGTACAGAGAGCTAATTCAACCTATGATTTCCATAGGTCCCTTCTGACACTTCACTTCCTTTCTTTGGGGACAGTAACTCTTCTGGGTTAGGAATATGCAGACCAGCAGTCCGGAGGTGGTGCAGTAGATGAAGCCTCAGACGCTCAAGCATGAGGTCCAGAGTTCGACCCCCAGCACTGCATGTGCCAGAGTGATGCTCTGGTTAACCCCTCCACCCCCATAAATAAATAAACAAATTTTGAGAGCTTGTTTGGAGGTTCTATCAGGGGAGCGCAGCTACTCCTGTACCCTCAACCTAAGACCCGTCTGTCTCTGTTCGGGGGAAGGCCTTCCTCTTTGACCCAGTGCACAGTTTCGGGAGGGACACACATGGAGCGGTGAGGGAGGAAGGGGACACCCGCCTAGCTAGCCAGATCAACAGAATTAATCCTGGCAGTCAGTGGGGTGACAGATGTTGCAGCTGAAAGGGGTGTGATGTCACCTGCTGCTGTCAAAGCAACAGTGAGAAGGACCAAGAAGCAACTCCTGTCCTTTTCCTTGGCCTTCTGCACTCACAACCCTTTCTCAGCTACTGATACAATGGTTAAACCATGTGTATTGGTCTGGAGTCACCTGCCCTTCTCTTTTTCTTAAGCTTTAATGTGTTTAAGAATTACTGAGGGGTAGTCGGGCTGTAGCGCAGCGGGTTAAGCGCAGGTGGCGCAAAGCACAAGGACCGGCATAAGGATCCCGGTTGGAACCCCGGCTCCCCACCTGCAGGGGAGTCGCTTCACAAGTGGTGAAGCAGGTCTGCAGGTGTCTATCTTTCTCTCCTCCTCTCTGTCTTCCCCTCCTCTCTCCATTTCTCTCTGTCCTATCCAACAACGACAACAATAATAATAACTACAACAATAAAACAATAAGGGCAACAAAAGGGAATAAATAAATAAAATAAATATTTAAAAAAAAAAATTACTGAGGATGTGGGTAGTGGCACTCCTGGTAGAGCACATGCTACCACGTACAAGGACCTGGGCTCAAGCCCTGGTCACCACCTGCAGGAGGGAAGCTTCATTAGTGGTAGAGCAGTGCTTCAGGTGTTTCTTTTATTTACTTATTATTATTATTATTATGTCCAGGCTTATTGTTGGGGCTCAGTGCCTGCATTATGAATCCACTGCTCCTGCAACCATTTTTATTTATTTATTTATTTATTTATTATTTTTGATAGGAAAGAGAGAAATTGAAATGGGGGAGATACAGAGGGAGAGAGAAAGGTAAATACCTGCTTCACCACTTGTGAAGCAACCCCCTTGCAGGTGGGGAGCAGGGGACTCAAACCGGGATCCTTGCATGGGTCCTTGCACTTTGTACTATGTGTGTATAACCTGGTGCTCCATCACCTGACCCCCAGGCATTTCTCTTTCTCCCTCCCTCTCTCTCTCACCATCAGTAATTTTTAAAAAATATATATTTGGATAGAGAAATCAGGAGCAAGAAGGAAGATAGAAAGGGAGAAAGAGTAGAACCCAGTCTACTGGGAGACGGCTCAGTGGATAAAGCATTAGACTCTCAAGCATGAGATCCTGAGTTCAATCCCTGGGAGCACATGTACCAGAGTTATGCCTGGTTCTTTCTCTCTCTTCTTATCTTTCTCATAAATAAGTAAATAAATCTTTAAGAGATCCTAAAGATCCCAGTTTAAGCCCCCACCTATAGGGGAGTCGATTCACAAGTTATGAGGCAGGTATGCAGGTGTTTTTCTCTCCCTTCTCTGTCTTTTTCTCCTCTTTCCATTTCTCTCTGTCCTATCTAACAATGACAACATCAATAACAACAACAATAATAACTACAACAGTAAAATAACAAAGGCAACAAAAGGGAAAATAAATAAATAAATAAATATTTTAAAAATTTACTGCCTAATTAAGAGTAAGAAGGGCTATCTTAAAAAAAAATTACACATTATGGAAAAGATTTGAGCCCAGACCATGATATTATTTCAACAAAATCCAGATAATTCTGCAAGTTGGACAATCTCACCTGGAAACACTGCTGTGGACAGGAAGTTCCTTTGGGGTCATGGTCTAAACTGCCCTAGTTGTTTCCTGTCCTTTGAAGAACACAGAGTGTATGGCTTAGAAGACAATAAATAACCAAAGTAAGCATTTCATTGTCTGGGGATTTACCCTTATCCTGCTTACAAGAACACTCACTGTTGGTCACCTTATCCTGATTCAACTCCTGAAGGATCCCCCACCCCCACCCCACTTTGCATTTCTTCTGTGGGCTTAGCAGGATCATTCATAGCATAGATCACAGCAGATCTACTGAAGACTAGGATAAGTGGGAAGAAGTGCATGAGAAAACATACATGTGACACTGGATATCCAGAAGACTGCCTAATCTCACAGTGACTCAACAGATTTAGTTTGAAATTCATGACACACCCAAGCAATCACCACAATGTGCTGACATTTAACAGAAGTAGCAAGCTCTCCTTTCTCCCTGTCCTGTAAGGAGCAGCTAGCAAACAAAAATATTCTGTGTTGGGGAGGGAGTAGGAAGGCATCCAGAGATGCACAAAAACCTTGGCTAGTGGGTTCTTGGATGAGTAAATGCTGACTCTTCTCACAAGGCTGTAGGCTCTGGAGCACTTAGCGCGGTCCTTCATGTCATCACTGGGCACACGCTTTACACAGGAGTTTGTGACATGCAATCCTTTAATACAACATCTCCACTTACTGCTCAACCCCAGGCTGCTGCATCAGCATTTGTCTGATACGTGTTTGCCTGTGTGCCTCTTTGCTCTATTACTGATGAGATTTTGGTGGTATGTTAAGAAAACTCATACTATAAGCTGACGCTGGCTCCTTGAAGCTACTTTAAGATAAAAGAATCCATCAGGGGAGTCGGGCTGTAGCGCAGCGGGTTAAGCGCAGGTGGCGCAAAGCACAAGGACCGGCATAAGGATCCCGGTTCGAACCCCGGCTCCCCACCTGCAGGGGAGTCGCTTCACAGGCGGTGAAGCAGGTCTGCAGGTGTCTATCTTTCTCTCCTCCTCTCTGTCTTCCCCTCCTCTCTCCATTTCTCTCTGTCCTATCCAACAATGACAACAACAATAATAACTACAACAATAAAACAACAAGGGCAACAAAAGGGAATAAATAAATAAAATAAAATAAAATAAAAAAAAAAAAAAAGAATCCATCAGTTTTTCCATTTGCCAAATCTCTGCTGTTTCTCTAAGATGCCCCCGCAGCTTTTACAATTTTAGCAGCCCAGCACTTTCTCCAAGCCTCTTTTCCCTTTTAAGTCCTCAGTGTAAGCCAACAAGCTCCCCCAGTACAGGCTGACTTTCAGGAGGAGGAAGATCCACCTCTTGCTATTAGATGCTCTTACTCTAGTCTCCACTCCTATCCAGCCTTTGGACTCGAGACAAGCCATTTATTTTCTTTAGTTCTTAAATATCTCAGCTCTGATATCATTCTTAGAAAAGCCAGCAAAATAGTATCATAACACTTGCTCTACCTTTCTCACAAGGCTGTCAGAGCAAATGAGATCATATGGAATGGAACTTTAAATTCTAATGCACTTTATGCGATATTTTTATGGTGCTGATCTTGGGGTGATACACCTGAAAGTATATAACTTGATAGAAGGAGATGAGGAAAAGTGGGCTTAAGGGGACTGGGATTCCATTTCAAAAGTACACTTAAAATAACAGTGACTAGCAGCTTGGGAGGTGGCACAACGGATAAAGTATTGGATTTTCAAGCACAAGGTTCAGAGTTTGATCCCCAGCAATATATGTCTCAGAATCATGCTCTGGTGTTCTCTGTCATAAATAAATAATAAAGAACAGTGCTTAATGGCAGGGAGGGAGCTTTGCAGTAGAACACATGCCTTGTATAAGTGAGACCCGTAGTTATATCCTCTGAATTGCATAAAACCAAGAGAGCCAAGTGGAGCATCATAAATGGAAAAGTGATACTCTAGTCTCTCTCACACAATTTTGAAAAAAAGATGAAAGAAAATCTCAAAGGTTAAAAAACCTAAAATGATTGAAAAACAAACAAATAAAAGTAAAATAAAAGTGAGTGGAGCTCAGTAGTGTTCTTGGCAAACAAGCTAAGTGCTTCTAATAAAGGCTACCAACTGATGGTAAAAAAAAAAAAAAATGAGAGAACTACGTCCTGTCCCTTTCACTCCCCAGGACCAACCGAAGTATCAACCTGTTGAAGTTCAAATATGGCAGAATAAAGGATGGCAGAAGAAAATAAGCCTCCACTATAGTACCCCGTGGTTCTATAAACTTTAATACTGACATCCTGGCAGGCCAAGAAGATTGCATCCATATCCTCTGCCATTCTGTCTACACCTCATGATGTCTTGCACTATATAAAGAATTTGGTAGCAGAAGATTTCTGTCTGCAGTGCCCCACTGGCCCTCTGTAGTTAGGTAAAAACCACTCTGTTCATTCATATTTTCAAAGTCTGTGGACCATCTACTGGGAAGACTGAATGATGAAGTAATGACTCATCAGATGGAGTGTCAGGGAGGAGTGGTTGGACATAATAAGCTTTTTATGCAGAGGAAAGCACAGAGGCCAAAGTCTGGGTGTGTGAGAATGCTGCTTTGCTTGGGCAGCTTTGCATAGTTTGGTTTGGCTATGGTACCGCTTTCTGCAGGGGAGTGGTGAGTGACTAGGCGTGGCTTCTGAAATCTTCAGTATCTCCCTCTGTGAATTGAAAGGCTGGAATGAGGTGGCCCTTGGGGATACTTATGGTATTAAACATTCCCCGACTCTTTCATCATGGGATGAGTTAGACTTGATGTGACTGACAGGCCCTCAAAGCATCTGACTGCAAATGAATCAAGGGATATTGTAAGTATTAGAAATATGCTGGCTGCTTATACTACCCAAAAGGAGCTGGTTGTTTGGCTGTGGGTATAACTTCGTACTTGAAATACACCACAGATTCTTGACACTTGGCTTTTTCTTTTGGAATCTACAGACAAAACAAAAAATTGACCTTTAAGCATGGCTACAATCTAGTAGCTTTTAAACAAGTTGAAAATTAGACAGAATGAAGTTAGCCTAACATTGTACTCAATACCTTGGTGCTAGAGCATAAAACTTCCTTTTTATTTTTTGCCTCCAGGGTTATCACTGGGACTTGGTGCCTGCACTAGGAATCCACTGCTCCTGGAGGCCATTTTTCCCCATTTTGTTGCCCTTGTTGTTGCATTTGTTGTAGTTGTTATTGTTGTCATAGCTGTTATTGTTGTTGGATAGGACAGAGAGAAATCGAGAGAGGAGGGGAAGACAGAGTGGGGGAGAGAAAGACAGACATCTGCAGACCTGCTTCACCACTTGTGAAGCGACCCCCTGCAGGTAGGGAGTTGGGGGCTCCAACCCGGATTCTTACACTAGCCTTTGTGCTTTGTGCCATGTGTGCTTAACCCGCTCCGCTACCACCCAGCTCCCAAAACTTCCATTTTTACCACACGGGCTATTACTTTATAACCCAGTGAGCTAAGATTAAGAAAGGAATTTTGCAGGGCCAGGTGGTAGCACACTCGGTTGAGTGCACATGTTTTCATACAGAAGGATCTGGGTTCAAGCCTATGGTCTCCACCTGCAGGGGGGAAGCTTCACAAGCTATGAAGCAGTGTTATAGGTGTCTCTCTCTTCTCCTCCCTATCTTTCCCTTCTATTTCAGTTTCTGTCTCTATTCAGTGAATGAATAAATAAAATAATTACTTTTTTAAGCAAAAAGGAAAATTTTTTTTCTTGCAAATTGGGCCATCTCCAGGGTCTACTCCTTTTTTTACATCTTTTAGCAGTTTGTTAGCCCCGGAAGCAAAGGCTCAGAGGCTCAGTGAGTGAATCAGTGAACAAACGGGCTTCAACCTAGCTCATTAATAATTTAAAATAGATCTGTGTTCATCAAACGATTTTTGTAAACAGAGATAAGGGCCAGAAGAACACCATCCTGTTAAAGTATGTGCACAATCTATCTGGGAGGCAGGCAGGGGGAACACAGAGTGACCATACATCCTTGAGTTGCTGAGAATTTTTTTTTGACTTATTTTTTTCAGCATAACAAGTGCCCCTTTTGATTCTTAAAAAAAAAAAAAAAAAAGCCCCAGGACCAGTTGGTGGCACACCAAGCTGAGCTTCTGACTGTCTCTTTGAATCACTTGCTTCAAAACTGTCTAAAAATGTGAGAATTCCACCAACCCACCTATATCCAGTGACTTTTTTTTTTTAAAGGAAATGAATTCCAAGCATTTGAGCTTCTAGTTCTGGGAAAAACAAGAATAAAAACCAAATAAAACAACACCCACCACCTCCTGTAAGCCTTGAGACTTTGCATTTTTAAACTGACTTCTCAAACTATTCTCACTTGCACTTAGGCAATAAGTTACTGCAAATATATACTGCAAGTTAAACTGAAATATTCAAGTGAAGTTATTTTTCCAGTGAGAGGAAATGTTTGACACAATGTACAGGTTCACTTCCTCTGTAGCCATCAATTTTATGACTTGCTAAGCTAGTGTTTATGGTGTATGTCAAAGTACATTTCAAATTCTGGTTTTCAACTAACAGCTAGCATATCTCAAGTCACTTCCCAATGGGAAAATCTGCATCAACGACAAAGAGATTCATACAAGTGATTTTTACTGAGTGGTTTTAGAGATGTATATTCACAAGGCAGGTTGTGAAGTTTCTTCTGTATATGCTCAGATGATACCAGAACTACAGAAAGCAGTTTCTCTACTTTGTTTTTGCTTCCAGGTTATTGTTGGGGCTTGGCGTGGGCACCTCAAATCCACTGCTCCTGGAGGACATTTTAAAATTTTTATTGGATAGGACAGAGAGACATTGAGAGGGGAGGGGAAGATAGAGAGGGAGAAATGGGGAGAGGGAGACAGGGAGAGAAGAAATGAGGGAGAGAGAGAGAGAAAGAAGGGGGAGAGGGGAGAGACCTGCAGCTCTATATCACTGTTTGTAAAGCGATCCCCCTGCAGGTGGGGAGCCAGGGGCTTGAACTGAGATTCTTGTGCTGGTCCTTGAATTCTGTTCTATGTGTGCTTAACCTGGTTCACCACTGCCCGGCCCCCGTTTCTATACTTTCTTCACGTGTAATTTCCCTTTCAAATGATTTTTAAATGGTGACAATACGAGGGCAGCACAGAGACCCCCAAAGTGTACTTCTCCAAATGAGAAGACAGATGCATAAGATGTTGTAGTATGTGGAACTGGAGAGAAGATTAAGATAAGTGTCAATAAAGCTGAACTCACAGATACAAGAATAAGAGGAGTGAGTGCCAGGAGCTGAGAGGTAGGAAACTAGAGAGCTACTGGTAAGAGGGAAGGAACTTCCATTTGTAAGATGGCCAAGTTCTGAGGATTTAATGGACAGCATGGTGAGTACTGTTAGTGGTACTGCTAAGAGAGTAGCTCTCAAGTATTTTCACCACAAATAAGAAATAGGAATTATGTGAGGTAAGGGGAGTATTGGATAAATGTAGTCATCATAATTGTTTCTGTAATGTGCTATCAAACAGCCATATAGTATGCCTTAAAATGATACGTTAATTATACTTCAATAAAACTGGTCTGTGTGTAACTACCAAATACAACCACTTCAGGCTATTAATTATCCTTAGATGGCACTCATTTTCCCTTCTACAGAAATATTCATGGTTTGTAAGGCCTCAGCTATATACAATTTTGAGAGTTAAGAGAAAGAGTACAGAAATGATGGTAAATACAAACACTAGATGTTAATGTGAATGTTTATTAAGAATGAGAAAAACTGGGAGAACTAATGCAGTTTCCAGTGAAGGGAATGGGGACACAGAACTCTGGCTGGTGGGGAAGGTGTGGAATTACACCTTGTTGCCTTATAATTTTTGTAGATCAATATTAAATCACTTGTGAAATTAAAAAAAATGAGAAAAGAAATAGCACCATATTATTGGAATCATGTAAATTGAGGTCCCTTTCTCCTAAGGAATGTTTACAAAGAAGTGATTCATGATTGCAGCCTTGCTTTTGCTTCTCATCTAGAAGATTTCATATTTCTCAGCAATAATCATAACTCAGTAAAGAGTGGTCAGAGTGAAAGCTACTTATATGTACACTTAATTAGCTTCTTTATAAACCTGCTTCTACAATGAAAACTAGATTTCTTAATTAACTACTTAAAAAAGTGAACTTATCAACTTGCATTAGATGACTACCATCTATTCCTCCCCTCCCTGTATCAACATGCTGCTTGACTATCAAGCGGTAAATTATGTTTTTCTCCTTCAAGATGAATGATTAGGGAGCTGGGCGGTAGCACAGTGGGTTAAGCGCACGTGGTGCGAAGTGCAAGGACTGGCATAAGGATCCCGGTTCGAGCCTCCGGCTCCCTACCTGCAGGGGAGTCGCTTCACAGGCGGTGAAGCAGGTCTGCAGGTGTCTTTCTCTCCCCCCTCTGTCTTTCCCTCCTCTCTCCATTTCTCTCTGTCCTATCCAACAACAATGACATCAATGACAACAACAATAATAACTACAACAACAATAATAAAAAAAGACAAGGGCAACAAAAGGGAAAATAAATAAATATAAAAAAGATGAGTGACTAGTGATCTTATATAGCTAATAATAAGTAATAAGGCAATGTTCTGGGACTTTTGGGGTTGGGTCTTTTTTTTTTTTTTTTAATTGATAAGTGAATGAGAGAGGAGAGAGGGAGAGACAGACAAAGAGGGAAGACATTACAGCACTGCTCTACTGTCCATGAAGTTCTCTTGATGCTGTTCATGATTCTCTCATGTGGCACTGAGGCTCAAACCCAAGGCATCATACATGGTAAGGAAACAGTCTACTGGATGATCTATATTCTGGCCCCTGAGATTAGGTCTTAGAAATCCTTGTAGCTTCTGTCTGGGATACTTGAATCACTTGCTCCGGGATATTTTCTTAGGATTTAGCTGTTGTGCCATAAGAAAGTCAAGCTACACAGATAGCTAAGGATACCTGCCTTGAATGAACTCTCAGCTAATAGTCAACATCAACTGTCAGCCATTTCTACACTTCCTGCCCACCTACTCTTCAGATGATTCTAACCCTAAACATCTGATGGTGACTAAGTGAGAGAATCCCAGAGAGAACCCTACCTGGCTTAGCCTAATTAACCCTTAGAACCATTAAAACCAGTAATAAGTTAAGCCTCTAGCTTTACAGGTGGTTTCTTTTGTTGTAAACAAAGGGAGAAAGAGAGGCCTTTTCTTATTTATTTATTTATTTTCCCCTTTTGTTGCCCTTGGTATCTTTTTATTGTTGTTGTAGTTATTATTACTGTTGTTATTGATCTTGTCATTGTTAGATAGGAGAGAGAGAAATGGAGAGAGGAAGGGAAAACGGGGGGGGGGGGAGACAGACACCTGCAGACCTGTTTCACCACCTGCGAAGCTACTCCCCTGCAGGTGGAGAGCCGGGGGCTCAAACCCAGATCCTTGCGCTGGTCCTTACGCTTCACGCCACGTGTGCTACTGCCCAACTCCCAAGAGTTTTTCTAACTATAGGATGGGAAAGATGGGACATGGGATACTGAGTTGCCTGCAGTTTTCTTCTTTGTCTCTGCATGTGTGCCCTTTTGTTCCTGTCCTCCAGCAGGTGAAGACTATGAAGACCTTCCTCTATGTGTGTAGGGTAGGGTGAGAGGTGGGTCCCCACAGTTATCCACTGGGTAAGTTTAATTTGGAGCTGGAAGAGACTAAGAAGACCCCTTTGGTTCTAAGTCTAAATCAGTTTCCACTCAAACTTTATCCTTTCTTGATTTTTAAAAAAAATTTCTTTATTGGGGGATTGATGTTTACAATAGTTTGTACATGTGTAACATTTCTCATTTTTCCACACAACAATACAACAGCCCACATTAGGTCCTCCTCTGCCATCATGTTCCAGGACCTGAACCCACTCCAGAGTTTTTTACTTTGGTGCAATACACCAGCTTTCTTTCTAATTTTATTATTATGATGGATACAGAGAGATGGGGGAGAGTGGGAGAGAGAGAGGGAGAGAGGGAGAGGGAGAGAGAGAGACTTGTAGTCTGCTCCACCACTTGTGAAGCTTCTGCCTTGTGAATGGGGACCTGGTCTCTAACCTAGATCCTTGCACATGATGATAACTTATGCATCTTTACTGGCTGTGCCACTGCTGGGCTCCATCATCGTTACTTTTACCCCAGACTCCCATGTCTATGTTTTTTATTTTCTTTTTCCTCCAGGGTTATTGCTGGGCTTGGTGCCTGCACCATGAATCCACCGCTCCTGGAGGCCATTTTTTTCCCCTTTTGTTGCCCTTGTTGTTGCAGTCTCATTGTGGTTATTATTATTGCCATTGTTGATGTCGTTCGTTGTTGGATAGGACAGAGAGAAATGGAGAGAGGAGGGGAAGACAGAGAGGGGGAGAGAAAGACAGACACCTGCAGACCTGCTTCACCGCCTGTGAAGCGACTCCCCTAACTGTGTGGGGAGTGGGGGTGAAAACACTGTGACAAGGTGTTAGGCAAATGAGAAAATCTGTGAGATTGCCCTGATTCATGAGTATGAACGCACAATAAATATTGGCCTTCCTTCCTCTCTGGCTTCTGGAAGGCTTCATACTTAGGGTCTCAGAAAATTTACTTCCAAATTAATAGAGAATGGCAATTTTGTTCAATACTTTCCCATTGTCTTTCTTGAAAAACCTGACCAGTATTTGAGATTGCAAACTAACATCTTAAAATTTGCAATCTTTTGATTTGGGGGAGCTTTTTATACCTCAACATTGTTTATCCTGTATTTTTTGTGGGTCAGCCAATTTATAAGAAATAACATTGTGGAGTGGGGAGATAGCATAATGGTTATGCAAAGATATTTTCATGTCTAAGGCTCCAAGGTCTCAGGTTCAATCCCCATACCACCATCAACCAGAGCTGATCAATGCTCTGGTTAAAAAAAAAAAATCTTCTTATTATATGAGAAAGAGATTGAAAAAGGAGGGAGTGAGAGAACCAGAGCACTGCTCAGCTCTAGCATAAACTGGTGCTGGGAATTAAATCTGTGGCCTCAGGTTTTGTACTCTAAGAGGTGAAGCTGTTTCTCTAGCCCAGGAATCTTGAATGGAAAAATAAAGAGAAAGGTCCCTGGTGGTTCAGTCTGGGGGAGGTAAGAGGAGGAGACAGCTGGGCTGAGGAAGGGATGAATGGCTCTGCAAACTGACCCCAACATAGAAAGAGACCTTGTTATTCCAGTATCTCTGAAGGGGACTAGCCACACCAGCAAAGTCTTGGAGTCAAGGCTGTAAAGCTAGAGGGATATTAAGGAGAATTCCAGCTCTAGAGAGGGCCAGTTCCAGGCCACGAGTGGGCGTGGAGCAGGAACCATCTGCATATTTAGGCTGCAAGGCTAAGCCAAGCTGCCTGAGTAAAACCACACAGACTAGGGGTGAGAGAACTACTGGCAAAGATGAGAAGGATCTGGGCTCCAGAGTTTTTCAATCCCTAAATTCCCTTCCTTCTCTGCTTGAGCTCTTCCAGAATAGTGTAGAGGAAAGTGAATGGTGATGAGCTTCACCGGAGCAAGGATGGGGCACCTGGCTAGTTGTGAATGTTTCCCTGATGTGGGGGGAGAGGCTGTACCTTTGGGTGTCACAACTGGGGAAAAAAAAATGCTGCAAACCAGAGAACAGGCAAAACTCATACTTGAAGAACAGGCCTATGCTGGACTGATGGGGCCTCTTGTGGAATTTAGTTCTTGGCCAGAATAGACCTCAGAAGAGACAAGGGAGGCTCAGCGAACCTGGCGGCCACTCTCAGGGTCTGGCAAACTCACGATTTTTCCAGCGCCTTGTGTTCAGCGAAACCGAAAATGTTTTTGGCTACAAACCCTCCTCTAATTTTTAAACCCCTGTGCATTTTTTACGTACATTGGATCCACATGTTTTTGATTTATTTTTATTTAACTCATCAAATTGAATTAGGAGCTGCAATGATGAATGGGAACAATGCTGATTTCCAAGAAGAATTTTTAAGACCCTTTTCTTAGAACTAAGTCACAATTTTTCTCCCAACTGTTAAAACTACCAGACTGAGCTGGGGTGGAAATTTAGAACCCAAATGTGAAATAAAGATCTGTGCTTGGCAAAGATGAAGCATAGCAAGGAACTGTTCTTAGGTAGTTTCAGAAAGCCACAGTGGGTGTGGGGTGGGGGACTGGAGGCAGGCAGGGATCAGCTATTCTTTATAAGATGCTGTCAGTAAATGTTTCTAGCTCTCTGGACCCTCAATAGGAGCCCCCAAGCTTTACTCTAGAGCCTGATGTAACCACCACCAGCCAGGGGAAAGGCATTTCTGCCCTCCATGAAGGGGGGTGGGCCCCCTGTGCCCATCACCTTCTCTCTGTACTCCTCCACTGGAATTGATTCAAGCCATTATTCCTCTTCCCTCTTAACTTTCCTCTCCTTTTCCTGGCCCTGACTATGATCTCTCCACCTGGAAGCATTTAAAATGTACAACAATCTGAATCTTGCACAAAGGAATCTTGGGATCTATACTATATGCCCATTAAGCCAAATTGAAGGTGCACAATCTTATTTTGCACAATTCCGTGTGGCTGAGGTTGGCACTCACTAAAGGCCATTGCTCTTCTTCCTAATTAATTGCTTTTTCTGCCACACCACCACTTTCTACAGTGTGGTCCAAAGCTGGCTTTTCTGCCTGCTGAGGCCCCAGGCAAAAGGAATGTCTGTCTAGCACCAGTCCAGTGGGCTGCCTGGACACTAACTGAAGTCATCTCTTTGCACTAAGCTTCTTTTGTATAGGCCCTGCTCAAACTAGATAGATCAGGTGCAACCATCTCAATACTTAATAACTAGACAATAGTGGAGGAATAATTTTAACTTTCCCAGACCTCAGTTCTTCCATCCATTAGGTGGGTATAACACACAAATTTATCTTGTAGAGTTGTGTGAAGATTATTTGAGATGTTGTGAAATACATACATATATATATTTTCTTGCCCAGAATAAGTTAAAAAATATTACTTATTATTGCTCTTCTAAAAAGTCTATTTAACTCTACAACATTTCTAAGAGCATTTAAACTTTTCCAGAAGCTGCCGGTTTCATCACCAGTGCTAAGCAACAAACCCATTTCAAACAAACTAGTATAGCTCCAAATGAGGTTTCTGATCAACTAACAGGCTTTTTCATCAGTACTAAGGAAGTTTTTCATGTGGGTTCAATCCCAAACCTACAGTCTCTCCCTGTGAGCTACAGAAGCAGAGTGGTTATAATATTTTAAATCAGCAGCCCTGGGGGTGGCACAGTTAGAATTTTGGACACGCAAGCATGAGGTCTTAAGTTTATGCCTGGCATCACATATACGAGAATGATACTCTGTTTTTTTTCTCTCTCTCTCTCTATGGCTCTCTTGTGAGTTAAATTATATATATGATCAAATAGCACAGAGATCATTCTCCTTCAAAACAAAGTGAGCTGTCTCTCACTTTATATAAAGTATATGGGATCAGGTGGTAGTGTGCCCAGTAGCACATACATGTAACAGTGCATGAGGACCCAGGTTCAAGCCTTCAGTTCCTACCCGTGTGTGTGTGTGGGGGGGAAGCTTTATCAAGTGGTGAAACAGTGCTGCACAAGTCTCACTTTCTCTTTCCCCATCTCCACCCCATTTGTCTTAATTTCTCTGTCTATACCCTAAGTAGATAAATAAAATACTTAAAAATAAAAGTGGAATGGTGAATTGGAAAGAGGAGTAAGAAGGGCATTTTTACTCTCCTTTAAGAAACAAAATGGGTAGAGCTGGGGAAATAGCTCAGCCTATTAGAGCACCAACTTGTATGCCTGAGAGCCCCTCTGAGACTTCTGGGTCCCAGGTTCAGTCCTCAACCCCACTTTAAATCAGAGCTGGGCAGTACTCTGGTATTTTTCTCTCTCTCTCTCTTTTTTCACTCTGCCATAATAATAATAATAATAATAATAATAATAATAATAATAATAATAATAATAATGGTTAACTGGTATTTGCTGAAGTCCCCAAGAGCATGAGTCACACTGCATCTGCCCTTTTTGGAAAGTAAAAAGGTGACAGCACCATTTAATATGTTTGATAAATGTCTCTCTCCCAAGAGGTAAAATAGAGAAACCAATGAGTTTGATATTTATTGCTTTTCTCTGGCTGGGAGTTGTTTCAGCAATAATTCATGGGTACTAATGTTGGCCAGAACAGAGGGGCTGACATCTACCAGCTTCTGGGGGTCCTGGATATGTTAGGTTAGTTATTAATGGTTGTTTTATCATGCAGAATTGCTATGAGGGCTTGGAGGGAGGGAATATTTATGGACTTTTAATGGGCGGTAATTATCATTTCCGCCAAGTTGACCTCAGTTGAACTCCTGGGGTGGGGTGGGGCAGCTCAAGAAATGTTTGTTTCCTCCATGGCTGCTGCTTACTAGAATTTTCTCTCAAGAGACTTTTTCACCTCTTGTGTCTGGATGGACTCTGTATGCCAACATCAGCAAGGAAGGCTTCTACAGAACCACCTGTTCACAGGGTTGAATCAACATGGCTGTTAGCACCCACAGATGGTGGCTCTGGGGTGGACGGACAATCTAAAGACCAGAAAGTGGCTGTAGAACAGGTCAGTTAGGCCAGTCTGATTCCTCTCTTTGTGATACAGGAACAGGATAGGGAAAGCCTGAGCTGCCTGGCAGCAGAGACTTCTGGAAGGTGGCTGGTCACAGTGGCTGCAGAGCCAGCTCCATGCAAGTGGCAGGCTCACTGCTGAGGCTCTCCAGGCCTGTCTGGCCTCCAGACTCACTCTCCCAGAAAGCCTGGCTGCTTAAAGGTTTCTGCAGACACAACCAAACAAACAAACAAACAAAAAAAAACCTCTTTTTTTTGTTTTGTTAGATAGCTTGATGGGCTTCTGCTTTTTCCAAATAAAGAGCCTTCACTATAGCAGCATCTACCCAGGGGAAGAACATGCCAACAGAACTATGCCTGAACACTCTGGGCATCTGTAGGGTGAGGCAGTGCTATAAGTGTTACTTACACAGCTTGCAAACACAGTTGGCTCCTAGCTCACTCCTCCCAGCCTCTCCTATTTCTGTAGAAATTGATAAAGTTAGAACTGTCTCCCCCAACCCCTTTTGTAGCTAAGAAAAGTTGTGTGGTACATACAGCTCTGGCCATTGAGATACTAGTGAATGTCTATTCAGAAAACTAGGTTTTCCTGTTTTCACTACCTTGCATGTTAAGCTTGGAGTTGCTGCCACCATCTTGTATCTTGGAAGGAATAGCCAGAGGAGAGACGCCAGTCATGACACACTGGAGCCGCTGCCCAGCACTAACAGCTTCATTTCACATCAGAGGGGACATACTCCCAACCCACAATTAGAGGTTCCCTGAAAACTCTAGAAGCAAAATCATTTCTATGGGGCTGGGAGACTGGATCAGCCAGTAGAGCTCACAGTTTACCATGCATGAGGACATGGGTCCAATTCCTAGGCCCCCACATGGCAACGTTATGCAAAAGGAAAGGGAAACTTCATGAGTGGTGAAGCCACACGGTAGTGTCTCTCCTTCTCTGTCTCTCACCTTTTATTGGAAAAAAAGTGTCAGGGGGTGGGGGGGGGGGACGTCCACCGGGAGTATGGAATCACATAGGCACAAAACCTCAGCAAAGTCCTGACTATATATATATTTCTCTTAGAATGCTGAGTCCTCATGTAAGTGTCATTGTATTGCTCCCTGGCCAAACTTTTGACTCTTAAAATTTCAGGTAGACAGAGATAAAGGGAAGACACTAGAACTTCCCCTACTGCTGTGATGCTACCATGTGGTGATAGGGCTTAAACCTAGACCCCACATACAGCAAGGCTTATGATCGACTGGCCACAAGAAACATGACTTTTCTAATCCAAATACATAACCAATTTGTTTTTCAATTGATTTTTCCGTACATCAACTGAGTGATACTAGTGCCCCAGGGAATTAAACTCTAGTAAGGGTATAAAATTTATACCTGAACAGCTGCTGTAAGGTAGAAAGTAGAACCACCTTAAGGGGCAGCTGAGCCATGTGCACTAGAAGAGAGTAGGAAGGAACATCACTTCTAGTTGTTGAAAGGGAAAGCAAGGTGACCACCTTTGCTGAAATAGTTGAGCTTCTGGAATGAAAAGAATCTGGATGTCTGGGGATGAGGAGTCCATTTGAGGCAGGAGAAATAGTTAAGCAAACATGGGAAACTGAAGGTCATGTGCTGGAAGGAATAAGCTCATTTTGGCTACTGCAGAAGAACAAAAGCAGATGGTAAAGTCAGACCAGCCAAGTCTTGAAGGCCAAGAGAAAGAGTTTTACAGCCATGGGATGTTGAAGATTTCTGGCTAAGAGGAGTCAGAATAACTGTTTAGGAAGTTTTGCTGGCTATAAAGGACTATGTGGGAAGGACTGAGGTCACAGGACAGGGGGCTACACAGCTATCCAGGCAGCAGGTGAAAGTATGAACCATGACAGTCACAGTGAGGTTGGAGTGTGGGCATAGAAACAGGTATACTCGACACTGCTGAAGAAGATGGCCCAGGAGTTGGCTACTGTCTGCATAGGGGATACAAGTTCTGGGTGGAATAATGGAGAGTCCATTTTACTGTACAAGATAAAAACAGACAAGTTGGTGAAGCAGGTCTGCAGGTGTCTTATCTTCCTCTCCACCTCTCCTCGTCTCTTCATTTCTCTCTATCCTATCCAGCCACGACGGCATCAATAACAACAATAATAACTACAATAAAATAACAAGGGTGACAAAAGGGAATAAATAAATATTAAAAAAAATAAAAAAAGAAACAGACAAGTCATGCGGTACCTCTGGAGCCGAAGACAGGAACGGTTTAATGTAGATGTTGGAGTCATGCACCTTCAGGTCATGGTCCCCAAGTCCCCTGGTCACGCCAATAGTTGCCATCACTCGGGCCTAGGATGATAAGCAGAACAAAAACACTCACTCCTAAGGCATAAGGAATGCTGGCAAACAGAAGCAGTGCTCCAACCCTATACAGTCCCCACAGGCTACATGAGAGAAGTAGCAGGCTCCCATTCCACCTGCCACCTAATATGCATTGATGCTACTAACGAAGGATTCAAGATCACTTACGTACTTTTTTTCTTTTTTCACCAGGTCACTGCTCAGCTCTGCTTATGGTGATGCCCGGGATTGAACCTGGGACTTTGGAGCCTCAGGCATAAGAGTCTTTTTGCATAACCATTATACTATCTCCCCCTCATGTATGTACTCTTACAGTGGTTTCTTCCAATATAATTTTTAAGAAGTATTTTATTTTGGACAGAGATAGAGAGACACCTGCAACGGCTTCATTGTTATGAAGCACCCCCCCCACCAAGGTAGGCTTGAATCTGTCTTTGTGCTCTGTAATGTGCACTCTCTAGTGGGTACACCACCACCCAGCACCACCTCCCTAACACATTTTTTTTAAATGCACCGTTGAGAATTAAACCCAGGACCTTATGCATATGTGACACTGCTGAGCCACCTCCCACATTCAATTTTTTAAAACATTAAAAAAATATTTATTTATTCCCTTTCGTTGCCCTTGTTGTTTTATCATTGTAGCTATTACTGTTGTTGTTATTGATGTCATTGCTGTTGGATAGGACAGAGAGAAATGGAGAGAGGAGGGGAGACAGAGGGGGAGAGAAAGATAAGACACCTGCAGACCGGCTTTACTGCTTGTGAAGTGACTACCCTGCAGGTGGCCACGTTCAATTTTTTTTCAGTTTGAAATAAAAGGAAAAACCAAAGCACTGTCCTGTGACTCCTGGGTTTCCATCTGTCTGTCCTTGATCCTGCCATGTGTGTCAAGGGAGAGAACCTAGGACACATGCTGTCCTGTTAGATCTCCCACTGGGTCCCTTTGCCTGTGACAATAAATTTAATAAATTGCTGATGCCTCTTTTCAAAGACTGGAGGGGACGGTGTCCAATACATGCCTGGTACCCACTGCTAATGAAATCTGCTTAAACTAAATCCAACACTCACCCTCTGCCACACCCACTCTGAAAATGTCTACAGAACACCAGCTCTGGTGCAAATCCTGTGACAGGCACTGGTGAAACGAAAGAAAAGTCAGAGAGAGTTTCGACCCTCCTTAAGCTTATCTACTTATTCTGTTTCTTTACTTTTTCTTTTTGAACAACATTTTATACTAGCACTTCCTTCATGGTACCTATCATACCCTATCTTGTATTATGATATCTATTTTACTTAGGATTTATTTACGTATTTATTCATCTATTCATTCATTCATTTCATATCAGGGAACCAACTTTCCTAACTGCTCTTTAAAATTTTTTAATTTCCATTAGCACTCTAGTAGTGGTTTATAAAATTACAGGTTATAGTCCCAGACTATACCAGCCACTAAAATTCTATTTCCTTGCTCTCTCAAAAACCACCGCAATAGTTGTCAAAGAGATTTAGAGACAGCTTGGTGGTGGCAGCTTCTTCTCCTTCCTCTCTTTTATTTTCAAGTTTATGTGCTTCAGTTCTCTAAATTCCATTTTATGAATAAAACTACCTAGTTGTCTTTCACCGCCTTACTTCCAACCATATTATGCTTTTCTGACTGGAGAAATTAAATGGTTAGCAATTATGTAAGCATCCCCAGGAAATCTCCAAATGGAAAAATACAAAATGTCACTTTGTTGTCACTAAAGAGATCTCAGGGCTGAGGCACTCCTCTCCCTCCATATGCTTTCTCTATATTGCTAAATACCTATTTTTAAAAAATATTTATTTATTTATTTCCTTTTTGTTGCCCTTGTTGTTTCCATTGTTGTTGTAGCTATTATTGTTGTTGATGTCGTCGTTGTTGGATAGGACAGAGAGAAATGGAGAGAGGAGGGGAAGACAGAGAGGGGGGAGAGAAAGACAGACACCTGCAGACCTGCTTCACCACTTGTGAAGCGACTGCCCTGCAGGTGGGGAGCCGGGGGCTCGAACCGGGATCCTTGAGCCGGTCCCTGTGCTTTGCGCCACGTGTGCTTAACCTGCTGCGCTACCGCCCGACTCCCGCTAAATACCTATTTTAAGGAAACAATGCTGTTAAACTAATAGCTCCAATAGCTAGCTACACAGTCAGCCCGATTATCTCCTGGAATATCAAGGATGTGCCTTCATCATGCTTGTGGTGGGGACACACATGTTTAAGGCATCCCCTGCACCCCACACTCTCAAAGGCATCTATCTGGTTAGGATGTGTAAACATTCCACCATGTTTACCCGTCTCCATGTTGTTCGTCCTTCTGCAATTAAGTCTGTCCCTCCACCTGTGTGGGATTTCTCTTCTGGACTCACAGGACCCATTCTTTCCATTTCTTTTCATATCTGGCCATATTTTACATATTGCTATCAGTCATGTAACCCTTGGCTCCCTAACCAGATTCCCCTGGGCGTATGTTTACCCCAACACACTTACTCAAGTTCTGCCCATGAAAGCATCCTTTGATTTCCTTTTGAGCCTTTCAGGTGAAGATCTCTAGCTGAGGTGACCCTGTTTTCTGTTTATAATTAAAACTCGGCCCCTTGCTGAAATAGGGTAAACACACCGGTCCATGGGTCAAGAGGTGAAGCAGACTTACAAAACCTGCACTTCCATGGTGGAGTGTGGGAACATGAGGAGACAGGGCCTGTCTCACCTCTGGGACTTACCTGTGACTGGATGAGCCAGAATTTTCTTGGTTCGTTGTGGTTGTGTTTAACTAATTAATTTATTTTACCAGAGTACTGACTGTTCAGCTCTGGTTTCTGTGGGTGGGGTGCCAAGGATTAAGCCTGGGACCTCAGAGCTTCAGGCAAGCATCTTTGCATAACGACTGGTTTGTAAGAAAAGTCATGATGCATTTTTACACAGAAAAATAGAAGAAATACAACATGACTTTCCTGACAAACCAGTATTATTCTCTTTCCTTGGCCCTCTGTTTATTTAAAGATCTATTTACAGAGAGACCAGAACACTGTTCTGTCATATACAGAGCCAGGGATCAAGCCCAGGGCCTCAGAATGGCTGGTATGTGCTCTAACCACCTGAGACCAAGGTCAGTTGAGCCTCAGTCTCCCCATGACTGCCTGAGCCCTTTTAACCTTAGAGTCCCAACTGCTTCATTCACCAAATGAGTGCAGTGTGCTCAGCCTCACCAGCCTCATGATCCACCGCCAGAGTCACAGAAGGTGATGTATGTCTCAGCTCTGTAACAAGTTACTCCACTGGATTGAGAAGGGGGATGCCATTTACACGAATTGATTTTAGTTCCCTTGTGCTTTCAGTCCCCTCCCCCCCACCCCCCCCCACCCCCTTGCCCCTCAAGACCAGAGCTGAAGGAAGAGGAGATGACACGCTTTCAAGCCGTCAAGAGTATAGAATGAGGAACTGCTGAGTGGAGCAGGCATATTGCTGCTGGCGACTCAGGCTCCCCGCACAGGTACCTGTGCTTACCTTCTTGCCTTCTCCGTATATAAGGGGGAACTTCAAGTCATCGTCCTCAATGGTCTTGTATGCCCTTTAGGGAGATAAACAACACTTTTAAAAAGGTTTGTACTTAATTAGTGACCCATTGCCCTGACACTGCCTGCACTAGATATTTGATTTTCCCTGCAATTCCCTGCAGAAGTGTGTGTGTACATGTATTTTCAGGAAATATCAGGTCTCTAGATGCTTGAAGGTGGAGAAGAAGAAGCTGTTCTGTTCATAATTAGCAAGGAAGGGAGATGACTTCAATCCTGAACGTTTAGTGTCAAGTTTAGTGACAAGGCGCTCATCATTAATCTGAAACTGTGAAAAATAGCAGAGAGCAGAGCTGGACGGAGTGTGAAACTGCTGCCAGAGCCAGCCCTCACTTTCCAGGGCTGTTTGCACCAAAGCAGCCTCGTATTTGAAAGGCTGGAGAAGGGAGCCTTCGGGCCCTGGGCTTGATCTCTGTGTGGCAGTCAAGGTTGACCAAAATCTCTGTTTTCACATTAGCTTTTGAATGGTCTTTCAACACACAGATAGAAAATCCAGTTTAGGGGTGGCAGAATAGCTAACTCAGATAGTGTGCTGCTTTGTACACACTACCCACATGTACACACCCCAAGTTTGAGACTGGCCCCCATTGCAATGAAGGCAACTTAGGTGTTAAGGACTTTCACTTTGTTTCTGTCTGTCTCTGTCTTTATCTTAAGAAAAGAAAGAAAATCCAGCTTATGCTTCATGACTTAATGTAGGCATGGTTGCTCAGAAGCCAGCATAGACTAAGCAGAGGGTGCTGATACTGAGCTGAGTAAGGAAGGCCCTGACTTGTAGTTTTGCTACTGAAATTAGAAAGCAAATATGGGGTGAGGGTAGATAGCATAATGGTTATGCAAACAGACTCTCATGCCTAAGGCTCCAAAGTCGCAGGTTAAATCCTTTGCACCACCATAAACCACCATAAACTGAGCAGTGTTTTGGTATTAAAAAATAAAATAAAATAAAATGCAAATATGCACACATAACATCTGATTACTAGCTGTTCTAACTTTTTTGGTATTAATTTCCGTATTTGTAAAATGAATGTAACTACACAGGACATAATGACCTTAACACAGAGGCTGCCCTACTTGCTATCTACAAAATGGAGGACCCCCCAACTCTTCATCTACACTACTCCAGCCCTTAGGTCCATGAATGGTGAACAATTTGTTTGGCTTTGTATGTTAACTGTCTTGTCAATCACCAGGTTCCAGATGCTAGCATGATGCCAACCAAACTTCCCTGGACAGACAACCCCACCAATGTGTCCTGGAGCTCCGCTTCCCCAGAGCCCTTCCCCACTAGGGAGAGAGAGAGGCAGGCTGGGAGTATGGATCAACCTGCCAACACCCATGTTCAGTGGGGAAGCAATTACAGAAGCCAGACCTTCCCCCTTCTGCATCCCACAATGGCCGTGGGTCCATACTCCCAGAGGGATAAAGAATAGGAAAGCTATCCGGGGAGGGGATGGGATACAGAGATCTGGTGGTGGGAATTGTGTGGAGCTGTATCCCTCTTATCCTATAGTTTTGTCAATGTTTCCTTTTTATAAATAAAAAATTAAAAAATCAAACAAACAAACACAGAGGCTGCCACTAGGTGCTCAGCTGGAGGAAGAGATTTACTGGCTAAACTTGCACACCAGTCTCCTTTTCTGCAAAATTAGGATAGCACTGCTTCAAAGAAGTGTTAAAAAAGAAACTAAGTAAAAGAGAGACAGGACCAGCTAGGCTAACTACTAGAGGCTAAGTATTTTCTTAAAACAGTGTTTCCTAACTGACAAACAAAACCAATTAGAGTTAAGTCTCCAGTCCTAGTTAAGGATATATATTAAGTTGGGAGTGAATCTGAAACCAAATTTAATAGAAGCAACTGACATAGGAGAGAATGTGACCCAATTTATTAATTATTATTGTTATTATTATTGCCACTAAGGTTATCATTGGAGCTCCATCTCTCTAGGGATTCCTCCACTCCTGGTGGGCTCACTCCTTTTTTTTAAAGATAGAAGGAAAGAGACAGAGATATCACAGAACTACCCCACTGCTTATGAAGCTCCTTCCATGCAGGTGCTTTCATGTGGTGGTTGGCGGAGAAAAGCCAGACGCTCATGCATGGTAAAGTGTGTGCTCTACCAGGTGAGCTATCTCCTGGCCCTCACAATGCAACCTCATTTAAAAAGAAAGCAACCCTAATAGCTAAAACAGGCACAGCCTTCCTGAAAGAGAGAGGCAGGCTGGGAGTATGGATCGACCTGTCAACACCCATGTTCAGCGGGGAAGCAATTACAGAAGCCAGACCTTCCACCTTCTGCATCCCACAATGACCTTGGGTCCATACTCCCAGAGGGTTAAAGAATAGGAAAGCTATCAGGGGAGGGGATGGGATACAGAGTTCTGGTGTTGGAAATTGTGTGGAAATTGTACTCCTCTTATCCCATGGCTTTGTCAATGTTTCCTTTTTATAAATAAAAAAAAGTTCTCTAGCTAAAGTGGTACTGCCCAAGTGGTGGAGAAACAGTAAAGTTTTTGGTACCAGTTGTGCCTGGATTCAAATGCAAGGTCACTGTACAGCCCCAGGAAAGAGGATGAACCTCTCCAGACCATTAATTCAAGAAGGAAAAAATTCAAAACAAGCAGACAAAAAAAACCACTGGGGCTCATTTGTGGGGTTGTTGCAAAAACTGAAATGGGTTAGTGAGTGTGTGAACAGCCTAGGAATCACCTAGACAAGATGCATGGCACCTGCTAAGAGCTTTGAGGTATTCGAGGGATTTAACTGTCCCAAACCAAACCAAAAAAAATAGGGTCAGCAAAATGCTCATGTGGACATTGTGGCTGCTTTCTCATGCTAGTGACCTGGCTTCAAGCACAGCCCCCTCTGGATAGGATGACACTGTGGTACTGTGGCATTTCCCCTCTCTCCCTCGGTTTCTCTATTTATCTTTCTGAGCAAGCTGGGAGCAATGAAGCCCCAGTGACAGAAGTTAAAAAAAAAAAAAAAGCAAACAAATCAATAGCTCTTCCTCATCTCCATCCCACCCCACCCTACCCCCATCTACCAAATTTACACGAAGTGGAATAAGTTTTACTTTTGATTTGCTTATACTCATATGGACTATTTAAAAGACTGTGGTATACAAGCTACTTAGGAACACAACAGAGCCATTATTACAATAAAGTCTCAGATTGAATGAGTTTGTAAACCAAAGATTCACAGCCTCTGCTGAGTATTCAAACACCTGGAAGAGCTTTCCCAGGTCATGCCTCAGAGCAGTTAAGTTTGAATTGACTGAGTACTCTCCATGTGAGGCCTGACCTTCAGTTAACAGTGGCAGAAATCTTTCACATAGCCTGTGATGACCCATTTTAGATGATGAGAATAAGGCTCAGAGAGATGAAGTCACTTTTCCAAGATCATACCCTGTGTTTGTAGCCCTAAAGAGAGACTCAGACTTTCCCAGAAAACACACCATAGCAACTTGACATCGGGCTCAGACCTGGGGATTTCTCATTCTAGTGGAAGCCTCTGGAGTGAGATCATTCTTGTCCACTTCTCAGTAAGTAGAAAGTAGACATTTGATGAGGAAAATGGGGGTTTTGGTTTAAAAAAGAAAGGAGGGGGGAGTACATTCTGTGTGAGGCAAAAGAACAAAAGGTGACAGGAAGGGAAGAAACCAGCGGCTGCTGAACCACAGGGTCTCCAGGGAGGACCAGAGGGAAGTTGGTTAGATCCGTCTCTGCCTCCGGGTGGCCTCATCTGTAGCCAGAGTCTGACAGAGCCCTCTCCCACAGACAGCTGGATGCCCTCAAACCTACGTTTGCAGTTTAAGAGGGTCACCCCAGTTTTGCCCATGTGGAAACCCCCTCTGCTGCTCTTATCATATTACAGCCCATCTGCTGTGTGCAGGCTTGACTCCAAGCATCACACTCATCTGACTCCACCCCACTCAGCGGGAGGTGGCTGAAGGGTAAGAAGAGAGGCCAGAGACCCCAGGGCTCAGAGAGCTGGGGGCACATGGGGCTGGAGATCAGAGGACTTGTCCAGAGAGCCAGTTCCTTCACCCTGAACCTTGTGGTTCTGAAATCCTGATGAAATTTTTGAAAAATAACTCCAACACCAAATTACTGACTAGCTTTACAATAATAAACTAACCAGAGATTAAATCCAAATTAAGTGCTCATTACAAAAAAGAAAAACTGTGGTCTGGGAGGTGGCACAGTGGATAAAGCATTAGACTCTCAAGCATGAGGTCTTGAGTTCAGTCCCCAGCAGCACATGTACCAGAGAGATGTCTGGTTCTCTCTCTCTCCTATCTTTCTCATCAATCAATCAGTCAATCAATCAATAAAATCTTTAAAACAAACAAACAAACAAACAAGAAAAACTGAAAAAGTTTAGGTGAGATTTTTAGAGTAACTCATTTTGTGTCAATTTCTTTATGAATATTTATGAGGCCATTGACAGATGGATAAGACTTAAAAAATGAAGACTTAAAAAGAGCTAGGTTAGGGAGTCAGGCGGTAGTGCAGTGGGTTAAGCGCAGGTGGCGCAAAGCACAAGGACCAGCGTAAGGATCCCAGTTTGAGCCCCCAGCTCTTCACCTGCAGCGGAGTCTCTTCACAAGCGGTGAAGCAGGTCTGCAGGTGTCTATCTTTCTCTCCCCATCTCTGTCTTCTCCATTTCTCTCTGTCCTATCCAACAATGATGCCATCAATAGCAACAATAACTACAACAATAATAAAACAACAAGGACAACAAAAGGGAATAAATAAATAAATAAATAATCAAATATTTTTTAAAAAGAGCTAGGTTAAAGAATTTTTCTTTAACTTGAAGGCAGTGTCATCAGAAGTTTACATTAAACATTATTTTTTCCAAGCTCTGAGACATAGTCAAGAAAATCACAAGATATATGGTATACATATATGCTGTGAAGGGATTAATCTAATTAATAGTCATAAACTCAGATATTAATTCTTTTTCTAAAGATTTATTAATGAGAGAGAGAAAGAGAAAGACAGAGAGAGAGGGTTGGGCAGTGGGGCAGCGGGTTAAGCTCACATGGCGCATAGCGTGGGGATAGCGGGGATTGGCATGGGGATCCCGGTTCCAGCCCTCCGCTCCCCACCTGCAGGGGGGTCGATTCACAGGCAGTGAAGCAGGTCTGCAGGCGTCTATCTTTCTCTCACCCTATGTCTTCTCCTCCTCTCTCCACTTCTCTCTGTCCTATCCAACAACGGTGACTAAAATAACAACAATAATAACCATAACAATGATAAAACAACAAGGGCAACAAAAGGGGGGAGAGGAAGAAAGACAGAAAAGCAGAGCATCATTCTGGCCTATGCTGTTCCAAGGGGTCAGACTTGGTACTTCATGTTTCCAAGTCTGATGTTGTATCTATTATACTACCTCTTGAGCCACAGCTCATGTTCCCTCACCCCCCCATTTTTACTTTTGTAAACATTTTATTTCTATCTTTTACATTATTTAAAATTTTATTTTTATGAGTTGGAGAAGACAGACCAGACTATTGCTTGATTCAGGCATATCATGATGCCAGTGATTGAATCAGGGACCTTAGGCATGTGAGATTTGTGCTCTAACATGCTGAGCTATCTTCCCTGGCCATTCAGTGCTGATTCTACATGGCTGGAAAAAAGATCATTGATCTGGAAGAGCTCAGCAAAAAACACTGGTTACAGCCACCAAGTCTGCAGTGTCCCAATGCAAGCATCCTCAACAACACACCTGCTCAGGTTGGTCCCTGACCAATGTCACCATGTGAACTGTAGTTGACAGTCATTATCACAAGCATGCTATAGCACCCAATGTCAGCCCAGCCACTAGAGAACATTTCATGGGAAATAAACTGACCCAAACAGTCCCCTATAACTACATTTGGTTTGTCCTCTGAAAGAACACAAAATACATGTAGTCTCTGGTGTGTGCTGGGTGGTGGCACACCTAGTCGAATACATGTTGTCATGCAAAAGGAACCATGTTCAAGCCCCCAGCTCCTACCTACAAGGGGAAAGCTTCACAACAGGTGTCATAGGTTTGCAGGTGTCGCTCTTTCTCCCTCTCTATTGTTCCCTCCCCCTTAATTTCTCTCTTCCCTGTCAAATAAAAAAATTTAAAAAAGGAAAAAAAATGGCCAGTTGGAGGGATGTATTTATTGTCCAGGCACCAAACCTTAGTAGTAACCCTGGTAGCAATTAATTAATTAACTAATTTAGTTTTGAGGGCTTTACAAATATCTGAAAAGAACTAGCCCAAATTTCACTCTCTTCTAGTTCCTTCAGCTATTTTTCACGGGTGTGCATGAGAGAGTGTCTCAATAAGCACTCAGTAACCAAGCACCAAGTACTGATGCAGTAGGGTCCCTCTAGGGGCTTTCTAGCTAGTCAGTATTTTCAGATTCCACTCGCAACTGACAACACCTCAGAACTGGTCAAATACGAATGAAATTATTACAGCCTGATTTAGATCTTGCTCTTAAAAAAAAAACACTGCAGTTTATATTTGCATTATGTATCTATGTGTGTTGTTTTGGGTCATATATTAGAAGGAGGAATAAAAACAAACAACACCAACACAAACCCTAGTGAATCCATGAGCCAAAAGATTTGATAATTTTTTGACTCACATTGTCCAGTAGTTTATACTAATTCAATGCCATTCTATTCTGAATGTAAGAGTCTGTTAACTTTACTAATTTCATCTAGCGAATTTCCATCAAGTGTTTCAATCCACCAAGAACCTTCCAATGTATAGCCTGATATCCAAAATCTTGCCTCTCTTATATGGTATCTTGTTAAAATTGACAAGCTATCTTGTCATCTTCAAACACGCAGGTCACTGAAAAATATGCTAAACAGAACTGGGCCCTTACAGACCTTTCTTCAGCCAAGGTAGCCAGACAAAGATGCCCCAACATTTCTTGGAGGCATGGGAAGGAAAAAGAATACTTTGAAAGATGATATTCAGCATTATAATCCAGTATCATGAAAATGAAAGATCTGTGAATCAGACAGAAAGAGAAAGACAGCAAAGCACTGAAACTTCCCTCAGTGATGTAGAGGCTGGGCCTGAAGCATGTGTCCATGATGAAGCAAGATCATGATCCATCCCTCAATTCACTTTAAATGCAAACAACAGACAGAAAAATAAAGCTTGTCTGGTAAGGCACAAAAAGATATACTCAACAGTAGAGACTAGACAGCTGGATAATAATGAAGATGGGGGTGTTCTTTTCAACCACCAGGTTCTAGATGCTAGCATGATGCCGACCAGACTTCCTTGGACAGACAACCCCACCAATGTGTCCTGGAGCTCTGTTTCCCCAGAGCCCTTCCCTACTAGGGAAAGAGAGAGGCAGGCTGGGAGTATGAATCGACCAGTCAACGCCCATGTTCAGCAGGGAAACAATTACAGAAGCCAGACCTTCCACCTTCTGCATCCCACAATGACCCTGGGTCCATACTCCCAGAGGGTTAAAGAATAGAAAAGCTATCTGGGGAGGGGATGGGATACAGAGTTCTGGTGGTGGGAATTGTGTGAAGTTGTACCCTCTTGTCATATGGTTTTGTCAATGTTCCTTTTTTATAAATAAAAAATTTTCAAAAAAAAGATGGGGGTGCATTTAGGATCAAAAGTTCGATCAGTGTCTGATTCAGATAGATCCTTTCCTTGGGAATTGGCCATAGCTCTTGGGCTCTCCTTTCCCACTATTCTGTCTTCTGACTATACTCAACTTGTGGCACATTTTTAGAGTACTTTTCTTACAAATAATAGATTTGTGACCCTCTTTTGGCTTCTACTACTAGAGAAACGGTAGGAATTGCCTATTTTACCTATCATTTTATACCAAATGTTGTCCTTACCAACAGCTGCAGAACTGGAACAGTTTCCAGCAACCTCACTGTGGATCATCCCTTTAGGTCTGCCCCCATCCTCTCCTGCCAACATTAGTGCAATTGCCTCATCAAATATTCAGTTGTAGTCAGCAGATCAATGAATACCACTGACTTCAGGCAGAGGCTTTCTCCGACCCTTATTTGTTTTTGTTCTCCCTGAAATAGTCTAGGTAAAAGTAGGTGGTGCCAGGACTTGGGTTATGGTAGAGATGGTATTGAAAAGTATAATGGTTATGCCAAAGGTTTTCATGTTTGAGGCACCAGAGTTTCCAGGTTCAATCTCCTGCATTACCATAAGCAAGAGATGAGCAGTGCTCTGGTAAAAAAAAAATAATAATGGTGAGTCGGGCGGCAGTGTAGCGGGTTAAGTGCATGTGGCACAAAGCACAAGGACCAGCGTAAGGGATCCTGGTTCGAGTTCCCGGCTCCCCACCTGCAGGGGAGTCGCTTCACAAATGGTGAAGCAGGTCTGCAGTTGTCTTTCTCTCCCCCTCTGTCTTCCCCTCCTCTCTCCATTTCTCTCTGTCCTACTTAACAATGACGACATCAACAACAACAATAACTACAAAAACAATGAAAAAAACAAGGGCAACAAAGGGAAAATAAATTTTAAAAATGATGATAATAAATAGATTATTGAAAAAAAGAAAAGAAGAAAACTGTGGCACATTGTCCTTCACCTCTATTCTCAGAACAGCCAAAGTAATTACTCTTTTTTAAAATTTATTTATTAATATTTTTCAATATTTATTTATTCCCTTTTGTTGCCCTTGTTGTTTTATTGTTGTAGTTCTTATTGTTGTTGTTACTGATGTCGTTGTTGGATAGAACAGAGAGAAATGGAGAGAGGAGGGGAAGACAGAGAGGGGGAGAGAAAGACAGACAGACACCTGCAGACCTGCTTCACTGCCTGTGAAGCGACTCCCCTGCAGGTGGGGAGCCGGGGGCTTGAACCGGGATCCTTCTGCTGGTCCTTGTGCTTTGTAACACTTGCACTTAACCCGCTGCACTACCGCCCGACTCCCCAAAGTAATTACTCTTAACTGTCAGATAGTGTCATTAGTTTACTCAAATCCTTCAGTGGCTTTCCCATCATACTCTAAATGACTCTCTTTAAAAATGTTCCCTCCCCAGAGATTTCCACTTTTCCATTTGTGCCTTATTCCCCGCACCCCCAAGGCAGCTACCACCACTTAGCATGAGCTTCTTAAATGTGTTAGTACCTTGTGTATTTCCTCTACTCTGCCCTTGTGCTTCCCAACTCTCCTCAAACTACTGATGAGGACAGGTTTTTGTCTTGCTACCTGTAGCATCCCTGGCACCTATGTGCCCCCATGTAGAATAGGTGCCCTCCAAAATATTTTATTATGTAAGCAAATTCATGAATACAGGTAGTGAGTGACCTTATTGTCTGTATGCGTTTTTCTTTTTTCTATCCTACATATATTCACAAGCACCAGGAACCAAGCACCTACTTGTTTCCAGTGCCTACTTCTGACCCTGAGTTGTACTGGACGGGCTGACACTCACTCACAGACAAACTCCATCTTGCTGCTGCTCCCAGCAGTCTTTCAGACACATTTTCTGAAGATCTGATCTTGAGAGGTCTTCAGGCAACCACATTGATGCCCTTGCTCCCTCCAGATGAGTAGTAATTATGGGACTCCTCCAAATGAACACATTTTGTCTCTCCGTGTGTGGTAATTTGTATCAGAAACAGCTTTGTATTCTCAGCCTGTCAGAGATCTGATAGCAAGCTCCCATAAACCACTTCACTCTCCCAGCCATTTCTCACTCTTAATCCACCATCCTTCCTCCCCAGTTAAAAAAATCTCCATTGGTTCTCCAATTTCACACTGAGGGAAGCTTCCGTGTTTCAATATTTTTCCCTCTCTCGTTCTGTCACTCTCCTTCTATCTGAAAAAGTCAGCCAGGGGCAGTGAGGCCCCACTGACAACAGTAACAACAACAAAAACTCCAGTGAAGAGTCCCTCCATGGTGTGATCTACTCTGACCCCTCTGACCAGTCTGCCATCTCTCTGTCTCTCTAGCTGTTCTTTAACATGCCATCCCTCTTGTTCCTCACCCGCCTCCTCCCTAGTTTGCACCCCATGCGTTATCCAGACCCTCTGACTCCCTACCAAGAGGCATAGTACTTACACTCCTGCCTATCTTGTTTCAGTTTTTTAAGACACTTGCACCGTATAACCAGAAACTACCTTGTTAATTCATTTACTTGGTTATATTCTCTCTCACCTTGTAGAACATAAACTCCATGAAAGAAAGGCTTTTTGGGGGGGATGGGGGTTCTTATTTCCTATGATATTGCCATATCTGTTATGGTGAAGGCACTTACAGATGGAGAACAGATACCAGTCAAAACGATAGTTAATAAAGGCTGACATTTCCACCTTTCTGTGACAGCTTCCCTCTAAAGATCCATTATAGTCTTAGCTTCTCCTATCTTTTTGCTTTTTCAAAAACTATTAATGGCACACAGAGCAAATCAAAGCAACACCCTAGCATAGTCCAAGCCAGCGATTTAAACCAGGGCCTTATACATGCAAATCTAGTGTTCTAGTTGTGGTGCCATGCTCCTGGCCAATCATTCTGCCTCGACAGGATAGTTTTTTGTGGCTAGGATTCAGGACTGAATCTTAGCAATGATGCCTTGAATTTTTGCTTACCTCTTTAGAGCAGAAATATAGATTTTCTTTTATTGACAACATCTAGGGACCCTCTTGCCTATTATGTTCTCCTGATAATTTTTAAGAACCACCTGCAGAATGGTGCTTTTTGTCATAGGCCTCTAGGGGAGACAGTGTTACCTAGACATGTTTCTTCTTCTAGATTAAGTGCATTTAGAGTTCACAGTAAGCAAAGGCAGGTCTTCCACAGAAGAAAGTACTTACTAGTCTTGGCAGGATCCTCCATCCCACGGCCAGCCCTCCTGCTTAGACTTCTTAAACTGCAACCCAAGTGCACAGAAGTCACTCACTGGCATCAGCCACACAGGTCACTTCCCACATCACTCCCCCCCCCCCCACTTATGTTCTATAACTGAAGAGGGATAGAAATACACACTTGTTTCCCTAAGTCTCAATTTCCTTGTTGAACTTCAAAGATGTTTTAGAAGAGCATGACCCTCCTGGGGTCCTTCTTCCTTTAGGGACTGCCTAATCTCAATAACCCACTTGCACAATGCTATTATATGCACTGATGAGTCAAATTCTTCCACTGGCTAACCCTCCGTATGATCTTGGCTGTCTCTCCTCCTGTGGGAATCATTCTTCCTGGATTCTCTCTTTCCTCCTGGCAGAGTCCACAGTGGTACACATACATACACACACACACACACACACACACACACACACACACACACACACACATCCAAGGCTTGCAGTCAGTTTCTGCAGTGACGGCTCAGTCTTCATGTGTACTAGCTGGAAGAACTTGGAAGAATCCCTCACCTTCACTTTGTCTCTATAGGATTCCTCATGGAAGGCTGCAAAGATTAAATGCAGCTATGTTGGGAAAGCCCTTAGTGAAGGGCTATTTAACAGTGCATTCTGGCTCTTAAGGTTTAGGAGGCCAGAATTCAGCATATTCTCATAGGAAAACCATTTCTTATAATGCTTCAAAGAAGCTTCAATTCATATGTTAATGCTAATCAAAAGTGTGGAGGAGTTGCAGAGCTCCTGCTCAACTTTGTCCAGAAAACTCCATCACTCTGCTTTAACATGAAGACTCAGAGACCCAGAAGGTTATCTCAGAGATCATAATATAGGGATGTTTTGGGATGCTCTGAAAAACATATAAGGAGTCCTTTCCTCCCTCCCTCACCCCCCACACTAGAAGCTCATCTCCAGAAGACAGGTCAAAGTCACACAGTCTCAAAATGCTCATAGCAGAGACAAAGTGCTGGCCAGCAGGGGGATATATCATATGTGCTGGGCTGGTGTGGTGGACATCGGGGTCTTTGGCTCCCTTTTGCACCTTCCTATCACCAAACCTCAACAGGAGCTTGTGGCCCTGGAGGTTCAGAATGAATTGCCACCCATGCCTGATTGGTTAGGAGCAGACACATGCCTGGAGCCCAAATGTCACTCGTGGCTTTTAAGAGCTTGGCATAACCCCAATTAAACAATTCATACTCCCCAGAGTCTCTCTTGATCAGCCTCTCTCCACACTCACCCTCTACAGACCTTCCTGGAAAAAGCAACCTGGGACTGGAAAGCACCTCACACCCCTTCGTTCTGTTTCTAGGGAGTCAGCCCAAAGCCTGACTACAGCAACCAGGCAGTGGTAGCTTTCTACTCTCTACCCTTACTGCATGGAAACATGTGTGTATGTGTGTGTGTTTCCATAGGGCAACACAGTAAGATTTTGATATTTTATTAGGCCTATTATTCTTAAAATGTTGTCTTATAAGAGATTTCTTCCCTGTTCCCTGGTGCCCCACCCACCCCTTGTTTCAAAGATTCACAGTGAAGGAATCCCCATAAATTTCTTGAATTTGTCCTTGGATCAAATCTTAGCACACTGGAAAACTATTGAGCTGTCTGGAGAGTGAATGTGAGCATGTGGGCCAAGCCCAATGAGATCAGGCTCAAGTCAGACTCATGGAAGGAGGATGAGAGGCGGCCCCTGGGGCCCTAAGGTGAGTCACTGGTGGCTAAAGAACATCCTCTATCCAAGAACTGGCTGGCAGGGGAACTTAGGAACTTACTTTATAGTACTTCTGGTTAGGGTTAATATCTCTGAAATAGGTTCAATACTGCATACTGCATTAGTTACTGGTGAAAGGGTTTTTTTTTTTTTTTTTTCCTCTCTCTCTCTCTTTTTTCATTCCAGGTCCTTGGATTTATATGCTAGGAGTTGTCAATGGACATCTGGGTTACATGATTCCTGGGAAAGCTTCCCTATGCATCTAAGACTTTACACATAAGTGTTGCCTTGTTTTCTCCTTTTGGGCCTTGGAGTGCTGTTAGAATTAGTTGAAGCCTATAGATCCAAACCATGAACCAGTAGATGCATTTGTGTTAATTTAATGTAACAGTCTGGATTAGGACACTAATACTATGACTGAATCATTAGAGTATGACTAATATTTGGGAATATAATGAAGAGGTCTGTCAGGTGCAATGCTATATAGCTTCTGTATATCTGACTATGATGACAGCAACAAATGGACAATTTGGCCATCTCTCCTGAAAAACTTGTTCCATAGTGGGGTGTAAGGTTTGTCCTCAAAACTGCAGTTACTCTAACTCTGAGGAAATCCGTTTGGTATGGCTGACACACAAGTTCTACGAAAATGCCTCCTTATTTTCTTCCTCCCATCAGCAAGCCTGAGCTGGGGTCTCCCTAGAAACCTGGGAGAAATCACCATTCTTCTCTTTTGGTTGAAATATGCTGTTTCTTAGCACCAGGCCCCATGGGGGATAGCAAGGTAACAGGGTTAGAACTGAGACTTTACACTTCGTGATTGTGTATGAAATACAACAATCTTGTTAAGCCAGTGTACATACAAACAAATCTGATAAACTACTATTTACTCTTAACGTGTGACATAGACATTGTTTTTTTCCTATGCCCCTTAATTTGTCTAAAATGTTAATCTCCCATCACTGAGCAGATTGCATGATCCACTAGTCAGTCTCTACCCGCAGCTAAAAATTTGGTTAGAAGAAAGGAAGCTGCTTCTATTAGCTCCAGGTCAGGAGCTCAGGTCTGATCCGAGGAAAGCCAAAGGTTCTACTGGATTCACTTGTCAAGCAGCTACCAGGTGTACTAGCACTAGCACAGGTGCTGGGTATGGAGTTAAATGAAATGGCTCTCTTTATACATGGACACAGGGAAAGAGGTACATGAAAGGTGGAAAGGCTTTCATGCTTTGAACTAGTCTTTTGGAGAAAAAAATTATAGACTTCTGGGAGGCGTGGCTATAGACTAACAGTGAACAGCAAACACTCTCCCCCCTAAACAACAAATGCTGACAACCAGTGAATCCATACACCTCACTAAACTGCAGCTGGGATACTCGTGGACACCAAGGCCTCAGGTGGGTGCTGGTGTATATGGACGGGGTGAGAGGGAATACAGGGTCCAAGCCAAACACATGGGGGTTGGGAGTTCCAGCAACACACAGCACCACTTTGCCTCTGAGCAACAGCAATCAAGGCTGCACACAGTGTTGTCTGTGAGAGGGGGAAACTTCTGAGCTTTGACCCATGGCCTCGGGGGTGACCGTCTGCTGAACTGGTGGCGTGGTCACATCATAGTAGCAGGGGATTTGCCTGACCAGTCTGGTCTGCCCCCCTAATGAAGGCAGAAATCCAGAAGGCAATTTGTGGCAGCTGACAGATAAAAGGTAATAAGCGGCAGCTGACAGCTAAATGGTAAACTGAGTCCTGCTTCTTCAAACACAACTGCCACCTAATAAGCACCCCCCCCCCCGTGGCTTGAATTCAGACTGAAATTCTATAAAGAAGCCATAGAGTATAAAACAGCTTAAGAGAGTAACAAGAAACATAACCCCAACCCCACCAAAGGTCAGCAGGAGACAGGAAAATAGTTAAAATGAGAGCAGAAATCAATGAAACAGAAAACAAGAAAACCATCAGGAAGATTAATGAAACCAAGAGCTGATTCTTTGAAAGGATAAATAAAACTGATAAACCACTATCTATACTCACCAAGAGAAAGCTATGGTAAAATTACTCAGAAATGAAAGAGGAGATATTACAGATCATGCAGAGATACAAGCGATCATGTAAGGCTATTATGCATATCTATATGGAAATAAATTCAACAACAATATGTTAAGAGAATAAACGATTAAGACCAAGTGGGATTCATCCCTGGGAAAAAGGGATAGTTCAACATCTGCAAGTCAATCAGTGTAATTCACCATATCAACAAAAAGATAAAAACCAAAAGATCTTATCAACCGATGCAGAAAAAGCCTTTGATAAGCTCCAACACCCACTTATGATAAAGGCCCTCAAGCAATTGGGAGTGGAAGGAAAATCCTTATTGTAAAATAACACTCCGTTTAAGGTTAAACAAATGAGAGGTTTATTCGTAAAAATCACTGTGAACGTGAAGATGAGGGGAAAAGTCTAGCTAGGAGAATAGGCGCAAGCCTACAGTCTACAACTAAGCTACACAAGACTACCATGTGAAGAGATGAGGATCAATTCGGAGCTACACCAACACGAATGCCATGACAGAGGTATTCCAATCAAGAGAGTGAGCTGCCCCAGCTCCTTGCTTATATAGTCCCTGCACCCACATTCCCTGTGAGTGTTCTCTGTAGTCGTATGGACATCATTTGTATGTTAACTGTCCCAAATTCCTGCTGGGGTCACAACAATTCAACATAATAAAGGAAATATATGACAAACTCATGGCTAACATCATGCTTAACGTGGAAAAACTGAAAGCATTTGCCCTAAAGTCAGGAACTAGGCAAGGATGTTCACTCTCACCACTTCTATTCAACATAGTCCTAGACATCCTCACCATTGCCATCAGGCAATTAAGAAATATTACAGGAATTCAAATGGGAAAAGATGAAATTAAATTATTATTTGCAGATGATAATGTTGTTATAACTAGAGGACCCCAAAAACTCTGCCAAAAAACTTCTGGAAATCCATAAATTCAGTAAAGTAGCAGGTTACAAAAATCAATACTCATAAATCTGTGGCATTTCTTAATTCAAAAGCCAGGCAGCGCCTAGGACCCATCAGAACCTAGCTGGAGTCGGCTTCTCCATGATGAATCTTTTGTTTTTAAAGCTTAATGTAGTGAGAGTGAGGAAGAAAAGGAAGGGAGGGAGGGAGGGAGGGAAAGAGAGAGAGAGGAAGGTAGGACTAAGATGTCAGAGCACTATTTATTTTTTAATTATTTATTATTATTATTATTATTTTATTATGAGAGCACTGCTCAGCTCTGGCTTACAGTGGTGCTGGGGATTGAACTTGGTACCTAAGAGCCTCTAGCATGAAAACACTTTGCATAACCATTATGCTATCTCCCCAGCCCTCAGAGGACTTTAATTTTGTCTTAGGGTGGTGTTAAGGATTGAACCTGAGACTATAGGGCTTCAGGCATAAAAACACTGTGCTTGAACAAACTGAGCTATTTCCTCCAGTCCCATAATGATTCATATATATATATATATGTCTGTGTGTATAATTACTATTTTTATTACATCATATATATATATTTTTTTGGGGGGGGGTCATCACTCAAGCTGTACCCTTCCAGGCTGAGTTTTTCTGATAGAAACACAGAGACAGAGAGGCAGAGAAAGGATGCCACAGAACCAAAGCTCCCTCCAGTATGGTGGGGGCCAGGCTTGAACTTGGGTTGTACCCATGATACACTAACCAGTGAGCTCTCTTGCTGGCCTCAAATATAGGGTTGATGGAAAAGCCATGAAATAATTTTACACAGAAAAACATAGAATACCTCATGATTTTTCTCATAACTCAACATTTTGAATATTATCTTTGGCTTCAAAACAACCACTCCTTCTACCACAGCCACAAAGCCTCTTTAAAAATCCTTTTTGTAAGTCCTGCAGATGATCTTTGACTATTTAAACCTAAGTTCTGAAAGATCTACTTCCCTCATCGGTGAGATAGTTAAGACTAGATAGAATGGTGTTATTTAATACTTTTCCTGAGACCAGCCCCTGGGCCAGCTGGGCACCTCACACAGCAAGCACAGTCCTTTGTGGTGTCCTTCCTAATGTCCCAGGTCTTCAGGAATGACTCCATTCCTTTATAAAACCCAGCTCTGAGGACTTGTCAATGTATGGATTAAAAAAAAAAAAAATCCTTCAAGAAAATCTCCCACTAACAAGCAAAAACAAAAGCCCAAACACCTTCCCCAGCAGCACTCTCCAGTCTACTAGTGGCACCTTTCTCCTGGCAGCCCAGCATGTGTGACCAGGGAGCCTGGCCTTGACTCGAATTTTTTGCTTTTCTAAACCGCTTTTCTTTTTCTTCGTGGTTTCTAGCCTCTCACTGCCTTGAGAAACAAGCAGTTCAACGTATATTAGGTTGTGAATCTGAGGCGAGGATCAGACTTTGCTCATTCTTCTTATCTCCATAGCATCTCACCATTGTGCCACTAGACATGACAGCAAATGCAGCACACTCAGTGCTTTGAGGTACTTGACCACACCAACACATGGCATCCTAGTTTAGGGTGAGTCCCAGGTAAAAATGGGGAAACTGAGGTGATGATTTATCCAAGTCACACTTGGGGATGCACACAACCACATGCTCTGGCTCCATTTCCTTCTATTTGAGAGAGAGAAGAAAGGAAAGAGAAAGACACTGTTTATTTTTGTCTCTTGTTATATGGTGACCTCATGCTTGCCAGGGTGTACTCTCTACTACATCACTCTCCAGCTCCTTGTACAGCTGTACTTAACTATTCCTAAAGCTCACTCAAAGCATAATTAAGAATATATATTTATTCCACTACATTTCTTGGCTAAAAGGACACTGGGTTCATTGGTTAAAAGATTTATTTTACTTATATATGAGGGCTTCACATGAGGTAAAGGGTGGGAGAAAGACAGATAGACATGCAGTGCTGGGGTTCAAACCAAGACCTCAATCATGACAGTCCGATGCTGTACCAAGTATGTTATCTCCCCAGTCATGACAATGGCTATTTTAGCTGGGAGATTTCTGCATGCACTGGACATCCTAAAATTTCCTTGCGTGACCTGGAGCTAGATGTCTATCGTGTGTGTCCTGTATGCTCCCAAACAATGGTCACTGGAGATGATCAGAAGAGGTGCCCTGCTCAGGAAAACATGGATGGATATAGATAAACTCTGTGGTTGCTCACCCTAAAATGCCTATTCTTGTCTGCTCTATCCCTACTTTATTATTCCTGTTCATTAATCATTTTTGTCCTGCTTTATATCTTACTGCATTTCAGCCACCAAGCTGAGATGCTACTATGATTCCATCTTGACTTCCCTGGGCAGACAGGTTCACCAATGTGTCCTAGAACCCCACCTCCCCAGAGTCCTGCCCCACTAGGGAAAGACAGAAACAGGCTGGGGATATGGATCAACCTGCCAACATCCATGTCCAGCAGAGAAGCAATTATAGAAGCCAAAACTCTTTCTGCACCCCATAAAGAATTTTGATCCATACTCTCAGTGGGGAAGAAATGTTAGGGGAAGATGACCAGAGGGCTTTGAACTCCAATTCCATCAGGACCCAAAGAGAGAAGAGGGGAAAAACAAAATAAAACCAACCAACCAACCAACCAAACAAAAAAACCCCACTCAGAAGTAGTAGTTGTGACTTAGAAAGGAAGACAAGGCAGGACCACAGAAAAACTGGGCAAATATAGACAGTTAACCCATATCTGTGATCTTGGGAGAACTACTGCAGTTTCCAGTGGAGGGAAAGGGGACCCAGAACTCTGGTGGTGGGAAGGGTGTGGAATTATATTCCTATTATCTTAAAATTTTGTAAATCAGTATTAAATCACTAATAAATAATTTATTTTTATTTTATTTAAGAAAGGATTAATTAACAAAACGATAGGGTAGGAGGGGTACAACTCCACACAATTCCCACCACCAGAACTCCCTATCCCATCCCATCCCCCGATAGCTTTCCCATTCTCTATCCCTCTGGGAGCATGGACCCAGGGTCATTGAGGGTTGCAGAAGGTGGAAGGTCTGGCTTCTGTAATTGCTTCCCCGCTGAACATGGGCATTGACTGGTGGGTCCATACTCCCAGTCTGCCTCTCTCTTTCCCTAGTAGGGTGGGGCTCTGGGGAAGCGGAGCTCCAGGACACATTGGTGGGGTCTTCAATCCAGGGAAGCCTGGCCAGCATCCTGATAAATAATTTTTAAAAAGGCTGTGGCTGCTCAAGAGTTTGAGGGAGAAAGACCTGATAGCAGTTGGCCACTTTCAGAATTATAAACATCCACTTATCCCTAGAGAGAGCGCAGCATGTGGGAGCCTATGGAGAGACGACTAGATGAGTCTAAGGGAGCAAGCTGGAAGGGCAGCTCTTTTCTTTCTCCTCACTGTGGCCTGACAAAGCCTGTCTGTCTTGGCTTACAACCATTTGTAAAGACCTTGCAGTCCCCGCTGGCCTCATGGGCTGCACGAAGGGGAGGGTGGGGAGCAGGGAGTCATTTATCACTGTCAGGAGATGTGCTGCACGCAGCAGGCCTGCGTCCTTCCCTGCTGCTCCTGCAACTAGGGCTGCAGATCCTGAAAAGATGCAGAACATGCACATCACAAACAACCATCCATCACCTTGCCTGGCACCCCAGGAGAGCCCCTGCCCATGTGAGAGCCCCACTCAGGCTGCAGGCCAGGCCCTGCTGGAATCTGGAACTTGGGGGCCTTTTTGGGGGCCTTCTCCCTGCTCCTATCAACCCCTATCCTCAACAATCTATTGAGAATTGGGGTTTAGGAATCTCTGAAAAGGCATCCCAGCCCCACTTTTCTCTATGAAGTCAGATTTCCAGATTGCTTTCAGCAACTGGACTTGCCGCCAAGGTGGCCTATAACCATTAAGTTATGAAAATGTAAGTTGCTGGAAGGAAATTTATACCAGGTTTAACTAGGGGGAGGCCTGCCTTCTTGTGAAGTAATTATAAAATGAAAATGTGTTAGTTCTCTGGTGAATCCAGAAAGCCTCCCAAAGCAGGAGCATGGGGCTGTGCAGCCAGCAGGGCTGGGATGCCTCCTCTGCTCTAATGGTGCTTGTTAGCCAGAGACGGCAGCAGGTAAAGTTCCACATAGTGGGTGAAAAGTGATTAAGCCTCCTCCCGTGTCTCCCCTTCCCACAAAAAGCGGGGTTTGAATTTTTCAATTACTTTTTAAAACTCCAGAGTCAAGCTGTTAGAAAATGCAGGATTTCCTAGCAAGACCCATGATGCTGAGCTAATTAGACCCACAGGCATGGCCAACATATAAATTCAGGCCCAAAAGAGGGACAGTGCCCCTTTAAACACTGCCTGGGGATCAGTGGAAAAGCTAATGAGGAGTGTCAGTTGGGGCTGCTTTATTAGGTAGGTCTCCAGAGGATAGATCCTGAGGTTTCTATAACAGAGTTTCTGTGCTTGATTCAATAAATCAATTTATATTAAATGTGGGAGCAGCTCTGGAGTCAGCTTCATAAAGCATCTGTGGCATTTCTCAATCTGCTTTTCCTCTGCTTCCCTGCCAGCTGGCCTGAGCACGCCGTCAGAGGGCACTGAGTGGAGCAATAAGGCAGAGGAGAGAAGCCGGATCTGCAGTATTTGACCCCACAGCTCCCCACCATGCATGTGTGCAGCTGCCTCCAGTGAGACAGAGTGTCTCTCTGGATAGCATCTGGATTGTTGGGAACAAGCCCAGGGCAGTGGTTTGAATCCCTGAGCTAGGTTCCAGGCGGCAGAGGAAGAACAAAGGTCGCCCCAAGCAGAATGGGAAGGGTTGGAAGTAAGATGACTTTTTAATCTGATCCTTAGGGTCTTAGATACTCCCCATGAGATCAAAGCTGAGGAACAGAAGTGCCCAAACCTGTAGCAGGTGCAGAGGGCAGTAGGGAAAGGCAGGGACAGGGAGACATGGGGACGACCAAGGCAGATGGAAGGGGTCGTCTCTAGGCTAGTGAATGGGCTTGCCAAAAAATGACTGATGGAGAGGAGTGGGCCCTGAATAGCTGAAAAGTGGCATGAAGCCCACCCCACCCCAAGCCAACTTAGAATCCAACAGCAAGTCATAGAATGTGGCCATACCATTCTGCTCTCCTAGTCTGTACTTTGCTCCCTTAATTTTTTTTCTTTTTTTTTTTTTCCAGAGGTGGGGCCTTGTGCATACAAGATTTCTCATCTTGTGCCATTTGTTTCTTTCACAGAGAGTGAAAGATTGACTATATCTATATATGGAAATAGAGTGGAGAAAGACACAGATAGGCAGGCAGATAACAGTACTGGAGTGTCTCTTGGGATCATGGCCCCCTACTATGTTGTTCTAGAGCTCAAACCTGGGCTGCTTACATGAAGCAGATGCCCTACTAAGTGATCTATCACTCTGACTCTAATACATAAAAATATACTATATATCCTTGCTTTGGGCAGAGTTCCTGCAGCCTTTTCCACCTGAAAGGTTCCCACATGCTTATATTACCCAGGCTTATTATTTTTTCTTTCTATTTTATTTAATAGGACAGAGAGAAATTGAGAGGGGAGGTAGAAAGATAGGCACACACAGTTTTGCTTCACAGCATTCCCCCTGCAGATAGGAGTCAGGGGGCTTGAAAGTGGGTCCTTAAACATGGTAATGTGTGTGCTTCTCTGGAGGCACCACTTCCTGGTCCTCTCTAGCCATAACTTTGGACACTGCAGGAAATGCTCTATATCTGCCCTGTCTAATTCAATAGCCATGTGGCTACCGTGATCTAGAAAATAAGAGTTTAACTGATTTGAATTTAGTGGCCCCATGTGGCTACAGACTAATGTGCTGGAGAAGATAGAGAATACATCAGACTTTCTTCCTTCTGCTTTAATAAAATAAGTAAGAGCAGAGAGGAAAAAATGGTGGTTGACTTTGTTGCCAGCAGAGAATCCTCAGGCCTGCTGCAAGTTTTAAAACAAACAGAGGAAAGGGAAATGTCCTTGGTGCATTGTCATGTGATGAGCGTAATGAGCAAAGGGCTGAGAGAGAGAAAAACGAAAGGCTGTCCTGTCTGGAGTCTAATAGAAGCTGCTTCTTTCAGAAGTTCTGAGTAGCAAAGCCCATCCTCCACCAGACAAGAAGGGTGAGAGTAATGGGTCTTAAAGGAAGCTTCTGCAGATGACTGATGTAAGGGTTAGGGTCTGCCTAAGGATCTAGAACCTTGAGAGAACAAAGACCCCACAAGCAAGGAGCCTTCCTCTCTTACTAAATTCTTGCTTACTAAAGTAAGCATGCTGTCTTAGGTCACTGGTTTAGCCTGTCCCTTGAAACAAGACCACAACAAATGTAAAACAAAACAAAACAAACAAAAAAAAACCCAGAACTTGCTTAAGGGAAAACACAGGGTGAAGCTTTAGTGGACTGTGGTTTATGGCAGTAAATCCAGGGACTTGGAAGGAGGGAGGCGGGAGAGGGGGGTAGGGCTCTGGGAAGGTTGGGGACCCAGGACCCTGTGGTGGGGGGAGGTGCTTTGGTGAAGGATGAAGTGTGCTGACATCCATCTTGGGGAGATGTGGACCTGTACCCCCCCAACAACAATCCTGTAAGTCAAAATGTCCTCAATAATGTGATAAAAAAAAGGAGGGGAGGTTGCTTAAAGAGAGAATTCTAGTTTGCTTTCCTCATAACCAGAACCATCTGGAAGCAATCTCACATTCACACGATGGATTCTCTTCCTCTCTGGCTCTTACTCTCTGTACAAATCCCATCAGCACAGCAACAGCTGCCAGAGAACCTGGCCTGGTGCCAGGGGTGAAGCCACAGCCCCCCTCCCACACGAACATCCTTCTGCCCATCTCCACCCCCCAGCCTGCTTGTCATCTGCTGTGTCTGTACACAGAGCACAAAAAACACTGATCCTACACGCAAAGGTGCAATCACCGGGCGTCACAGGACCAGCGACCTGGTGCTACAAAGCCAGCTGTGAGGAACTGTGATTTCAACTCAGTAACATCAACACTTGCCAGCAAATTACTGTGTGAGATGGCTCAGAGAGCCAGGGGTCGGGACACAGAGCTCTGATGCCAGCTTGTGCACAGCACGCAAGGGCAGCTCCACACAAAGGGCCGGGGAGGGGGAGCAGGCTGGGATTCTGGCACCAAGACCAGTGACACCAGGCACAGAAGGTGAGAGCTGGGCCACATCGGGGCACTTGCTCAGCACTAAGGCCACAGGGAAGAAAAGGCCTTTGTAAATCAAACCACTGTGCAGACCATCTGAGGGGGGTGGGCAGGGAGGTGCAGAGTCTGAGACCGATTTCATTATGAAGGTCCTGGTGACAATAACCTTTTGTCCTCCACAGCCTGGGCCTGCCAAGCTACTCCACAGAGCAGGCGCAAGGATGGGGGTGGGTGGGTGAGGGGAAGGAGCCCCTTCAGGAGGTAACAGACTCATCCTTAATTATGAGACAAGGCTCCCCAGTGCCAGCATCTCCTCCCACACTTCTCTCTGCTGCAGACATGCAGCAGAAAGCTGGCATGATGCTCCTCTAATGAGGGCAGGCCCTTCTCCTAAGCAAAGGAGATTCGGTTCTTTGTGGGCCTTCCATGGCATCGCTACCTGAGTCACAGACAGACTCAGTGACAAGTGTGAAGCATCACAGTTTAATTTGGCCAGTGGGCAACTGGCTCCAACTGGCTACGACTGGAGACTAGGAAAATAACTCTCCCCAGCATTTGCTGAAATGATCTGCTTCATTTTTCTGTCCCCTAAGCAACGTCAAGGACACATAGTCCTGGCAGATAGAGGCCCTTTTCTTAGAGATTTACAGTTCAGAACTGAGTCATGATCTGATCTCACCCTGCAGAAAAGCTGAGGTAATGGATCAGGAAGAATACTAGGCCAAAAGCCAGAAACCTGGGTTCTAGCACTTATTCTGACACTTGTGCTTTGATGCCAGCTGAGCAGACTACCCTCAGCTCCTTAATTTGTTCAATTGCAAGATGGGAACCTCAAGGAGTCATTTGGCAGCTTGGCATTGGAAATAGTGTGCAGTGGAAAGGATGCTGGCCAGGTTCATATCCTAGCTTCTCTGCCTACCATCTCGGTTTCCCCAGCAGCAAATGAAGCTAGTGCAAGGTTGGCTCAATCACAGTCATCACAGTGCCCACCTTAGTGCCCCGCCCCCCATTATCTGGTATTTGGCCATAGTACTATCGGGATCAGTGAAAGACAGGAAAGGGGCAGATGAAAATTTTCACAACTAGGTACTTCTGCAAGATTGAACAGACTTACAACAGGTAACTTATCCCTTTGTCAGAAAGGCTTCAGGAAAACAAGTTCACAAGCCAAAGCTAGTTCTGAAATCAAGAACAGAAGGACTAGGTAAAGACTTGTCTCCTTGGGACCAACACATTCCAAATACTCACTAGCCCACATTCAACCAATCTCAATTTGGTAGTAACTTAAGTCCTTCATGAGAAAAGGCCCTGTCTCCTTTGTTATAGAATCAATTTACCAGTGTATCTTTTTCTTTTTAAATATTCTTACTTATTTATTATTGGATAGAGGCAGAGAGAAACTGAGAGGGGCAGGGGAGATAGAGAGGGAGAGAGACAAAGAGGCACCTGCAGCCCTACTTTGAAACTCCTGAAACTTTCCCTTGCAGGTGGGGATCAGGGGCTTGAACCTAGGTCCTTGTGCACTGTAATGTGAGTGCTTAACTAGGTGTGCCACCGCCTGGCCCCAGTGCTTCTTTTTCTATAAAGGACTCAGAGAGGCAGAAAAACAAAACAAAACAAAACAAAACAAACAACCAAAAATACTACAAGATCTGAAGTTTCCCATTACAAGTAAAAACTATATTGAAGGGTGTTGAGCAGTAGAGCAGCAGGTTAAGTGCACGTGGCATGAAGCGTAAGGACTGGCGTAAGGATCCCGGTTCGAGCCCCCAGCTCCCCACCTGCAGGGGGGTCGCTTCATGAGCGGTGAAGCAGGTCTGTAGGTGTGTCTATCTTTCTCTCCCCCTCTCTGTCTTCCTGTCCTCGCTCCATTTCTCTCTGTCCTATCCAACAACAGCAATAACAACAACAATAATAACCACAACAATGATAAAACAAGTGCAACAAAAGGGAAAAATATAGCCTCCAGGAGCAGTGGATTCATGGTGCAGGCAGCAAGCCCCAGCAATAACACTGGAGGCAAAAAAAAAACAAACAAACAAACAAAAAAAAACCCAAACAACTGTATTGAAATAAACTCAAGCAGGGGGGAGGGAGTAAATCTGAATTTCTCTGCCTGATTTCCCATATCCTTTATCATGTTCTCTTGATATCAGCTCACTCTGATTTCCCACAGATGCTCCTCTTCTTTCTGGTCAGTTTTTTGGTCACTGTCTCTTAGTTATCTATTTATTTGGAAGTTCACAGTCTTGTGGGTCTTTCTTTCTTTCTTTTTTTTTTTTTTTTTAATGTAATGGGGTAGAGGGTGGAGCTTGCCTCTCAAGCCATAGTGTGATCCTCTATTCTAGAAGAAGAAAGGATACTGGCAAGGATCTTTTTTTAAGGTTGGAAAAAAGGAGAGACAGAATTAGCCCAAGATCTTCCCAAAGAAGCTCAACTGTTCCTTAAGACACTATGTACCCTAGGAGAAGATTCTAAGCCTAGAAGTCATCACCATGGGAATCTGGGTTGTGACCATCTGTTCGAGCTATTTTAGTCGACGGGGAAATAATGGAATCTACTTCTTTGTTTGTGTAGGAGACATGACAAGAGACCACTGCTACTTTCTCCTGCTGCCCCCTACAGACAGTAGAAGACTCATTGGTCAAGGTCTCAAGGACTAATGGTAAATTGTCACTTATGTGCTAGGAACTTTAATTCTTTATTTTTTGCCACCAGAGTGATTGCTGGGGATTACTGCCTACACAAGTCTACCATTCCTGGTGGCCATTTTTTTCTTTTACTTTTTTTTTTTTTTGTCTTTTCTTTTGATAGGGAGTGAGAGACAGAACACAGAGAAAGAGACACCTGCAGCACTGCTCCACCATTTGTGAAGCTTCTCTCTGCAGGTGGGGGGGCAGAGTTTGAACCTAGGTCCTTGCACATGGTCACATGTGCACTTTACGGGGGATGAATGATAACCTGGGGTCCTCTCATTTAATTCTTATTGAGCAAGTAGTTTGCCATCACATCTATCTTTCAGATGAAGAAATAGATGTGGTCTTAGTCCTTGTTGGTCCCTGGCACAACTGAAATGGTTTTGGTGCTCCTGTTTAAGTATGTTCCTAGAATAAGATAACCTCTGCTAAAATTTCTTACTTTAATTTGAATGTAATAAAAAGTGAAGATAGCTCATTAGTCTCTATAACAACGTTTAACAGGGTATATCTACTTTTTCACTTTATGTAAGGAAAAATGAGCTCTTAAGAGTTAAGCAGTTAATTTAGCTTTGTCTATATAGGAAGATTCAAGCCAGTCTGGCCCAATACACCTTTGGTTCATTCCTTCTAGTTCTGAGACTTCTAAAAATGTAGTGTGTTTTAAAAGCCCCCAAATGCTTGCTCTGTGTGAAGTTCAGGGATTACATCAACTTCATGGGGGCAAGTGTGCATAAGGAGGGCCTCAGAGAAGCACAGAGGCAAACCAACACCCATAGTCTGAGACCTGGCGTCAAGGAAAACCAGCAGAAAAGCAGGCGTAGCCCCCCATTCCTTCACCACAAACCAGGTTTCTGGCTGCACCTCCTGATCCAAACTGTGTAAATGGCTTTTTATGGTGGCGACATTTCCCTCTCACACACACTGAGGCAGTGCCGAGGTGGAGGGAGGCATGTTCTTACCAGCCTGTCATATTAAAGTCTCTGTAGAGCATCTTCTTTCCAAGTTCCTTTCTCTGTACTCTCCTTGGAAACTCCAAATGTGTGAACTCATTTCCCAGCAAGTGAGGCTGCATGAATGCCTAATAGCAAAAAGAGAGGAAAAAAAAAATCCACACATATATTGAGGAAAAAAATAAGACTTAAGCATGCTTTGCAAATCAAGATGACCACATTTCAAAAACAGGGCAATCATTTCATATTCTCAGGGAAATAAATAAGCTTAAGAATCTACCCATGGAATACCAGCAAATAAATGTCATGACCTTAATTTAGAAAGGGATAGTATTTTTTTTTAATCTGGTAAGATAAATTCACTAAAATTAAATATGTATCTTTTGGGTAATCTAAGGAAAAAAGATTGAGCTTCTCCAAAGCTCTACTTTAAAAAGAAAAAAAAAGTCAAATCTAAGATGGTTTCTGTTTCTGAGGGACATGCTGGTGACCTGGACAGTTTCCCTCGGCTTTCTCTGCTGCCTTCCTGCTCACTCCCCTACTTATCATGACCTTGCCTGTGAAAGCTGTGCGTGAGTCTCCATGGCGCACAGTGGCCCAAGAGAGCAGCTGGGGCTGCCTCCACCAGACAGGAGCCTGGGCTGGACTCCCTCCATTTCACTCTGCAGTAATTTGATCATGTAATTGGATGACTATTCCTGAGCAGATGGCTTCTTCCCCTCCCCCCAATCTCTGTTCACACTATGAAAGTCTTGAGCAAACAGCCACTTAGGGAATTGCTTTGAAACAACAAACAGTCTTATTGTCACATTCAAAATTCAAACCCAGCTATCCCAGAGATGAAATGGTCTCGTATTAGCTGTGCTGTTCAGAGGACACACGCTGCATGCAAGCATTGAGCTTTATGTCTGCTTATTAGTGGTGTGGCGGAATGAATTCTCCTCTTTGGTCGGGGACAGAGTGGGTGGAGAAAATCATGGCCTGGCACTAGTAGGGGAGCAAAAGGTCCCTGCCACCACACAGATGGCTACATCCTCAGTCTGCTGGAGACAGGCTTCTCCCATGGCCTCTTTCCCAGAACCCACACCAGCATGTTTCCTGCTGATCCCCAAGGTGTTCAGGAAGGTCGCTGTTAGATGTAATCGTTGATTAAGTGTATCAAGAGCCAAAGGAAGCTAGCTGAGTAGCACACCCAGTTGTGTGCACATGCTGCAATGCACAAAGGCCTGTGTTCATGCCCCTACTCCCCACCTGCAAAGGGGGAAGTTTCATGAGCAGTGAAATAGCACTGTAGGTATCTCTCTATACCCCCCTTCCCTATCAATCTTTTTGTCCTAGCAAATAGAAGAAAAATAAATAGAAAAAAATTGACCACTAGGCATGGTGGATTTGTCATGTTGGCAGTAAGCCCCAGTGATAAAACCCTGGTGGCAATAAATAAAAATAAATAAAAGAAAAAAAAAGAAGAAAATCAGCTGAATTGTTACCAGGTTGGTTATCTTTGGTCAGATACAGAACTCTGAGCCAGTGATGATTCAGAGCAGCCTTGGAAACATGAGTGGATGGGTGTGAGTGTGGAAAAGGGAATCAATCAAGTCTTGGTTTCTGCTAGGGGCCTGACAAGTTCTGGTAAAAATGCCAGATGGTTTCCAAGGGCCTCAAACCCTCTACTGGGAGGGTGAGGCCTAACTGCTGATGAGCCTCAGAGATATTTAACTACTAGGTTTGACAGAAAATCTGCCTGGGTAGGCTCCTGTGCTGAATATGGGCCCCAGATCAAATTGATGGGGTTTACAGTTAACAATATTTATACACTTTTCCCATATTTGGGAACTACTTTCTTCCCTGATCTATCCCTTATTCCAGCCATGACATCATCTCCCCAGACAATAACCTGGGCCCACCTGCATATCAGATGTCAAGTTCAGGCAAAAACTAGTAAAGTCATGGCCCCCTAAAATAGACCTACTAGCTTTTTCCGAGATGGAGACCCCAAATCTTCATCTGCAATATTCCAGCCTTTAGGTTCATCATTAGTCAAAAATTTGTTCTGCTTTATATCTTAACTCATTTTCAGCCACCAGGTGCTACCACAATGCCAACTAGACTTCCCTGGGCAGACAACCCCACCAATATGTCCTAGAGCCCTGCTTCCCCAAAGCTCTGTCCCACTAGGGAAAGAGAGAGACAGGCTGGGAGTATGGATCAACCTGTCAACGCCCATGTTCATCGGGGAAGCAATTACAGAAGCCACACCTTCCACCTTCTGCATCCCATAATGATCCTCGGTCTATACTCCCAGAGGGATAAAGAATAGGAAAACTTTCAAGAGAGGGGATGGGATACAGAGTTCTGGTGATGGGAATTGTGTGGAATTGTACCATTCTTATCCTATGGTCTTGTTGGTGTTTCCATTTTATAAATAAAAAAATAAAAATAAAATAAATACAAAAAGAAAAGCTGCCTGGGACAGAAAGAACTAATACTTAATAGGACAGGCCAGCATGTGGCACTGTGTGACAGGAACTTTGGTTTGAAGCTAAGCTCTGCAGTTTATACATTATAAGACCTTTGTAGGTTATTTAATTTGCTGAATCTCAGCTTATCTATTAGTAAGATTAATCAGACATTTATCTTGTATGGCTTTAATAATGAAATAATGTCTATAATGTAGTTGTCAGGGTTGCCTCAATTCATAAAAAAGAGCTGTGTCCAGCTAGTGATTACTCAATCTCTCCATATGCCAAGTACTATTTACTTGGTGAGTTCTCCTTTTACCTTCCAAGCATACTTACCTATAGGACAGGGTGGAGTGGGGTGGGGTAGAGTGACCTACATAATCTGTTTGTCTTGGAGCAAAATGAACATGTAGAACCTCTTTTCAAAATATTAATTTCAAGATATTGACAGCAGAACTTTAAAGTAAGTGTCTGTGAAGACAGCCATGCTTACAGTAAGATACTAGTATATTCTCATTGTATTATGAGCCACACACAGGAAACTAAGGAACAGAAACATAAATAGTAAACCAGTGACAGCATCTATTACGTACTCTTCATCATCCCTCCTAGCTTTGGAACTAAAGCCGCACAAAGTTTTTGTCTTATCTCCTACTCCCTAAGGTGAGTGAATTCTGATTTAGGTATGTACTATGATATGTCCTACGTTACTACTCCAGTGATCCTAAAAAACATGTGCCACAGACTCAATTCAAACAAGTCAACTACGACTTGGAGAAATTAAGACACCTTTCGAAAAGTTATTAGCCAAGAATGAGTGCTACTCAAGCTTGAGCTTAATTTCATGCCCTTCCTTCCAGCCCAGCACACACACACACACACACACACACACACACACACACACACACACACACACAGAGTAAAGGGGCAACATCTAGACATTCTGTTGTACCTAGATCACATAAAGTCTGAATCACAAATGTGAGGATACAATTTTAAAAATAATTATAAATTTTCATAGAGTCTGGCCACAAGGATATTCCTGAAACTATTTACAACATTAACTAGAAGAAATACTTGCATAATGTAATTAAGTAAATTAGCATCAATTCATTCAAAAAATTTCAGGTGTCAGGGAAGTGGCTCAGTGCAAGAGCTCACCCTGCCTCACATGTGCGATGTCCTGGGTTAGAGACTCAGCACCGCATACAAATATGAAAGACAAAGACAAACAGAACAACGTGAATTATGGAGAGGTGTTCTGGTGTTTCTCATACTTTGTTTTCTCAAAGGACTTCCATGCAGGGACTGGGCAGTGGCACAATGGGTTAAGTGCACATAGTATGAAGTGCAAGGATCCCAGTTCAAGCCCCAGTTCCCCACCTGCGGGGGGGGGGGGGTGGTCGTCGCTTCATAAGTGGTGAAGCAGGTCTGCAGGTGTTTTTCTCTCCCCCTCTGTCTTCCCCTCCCCTCTCACTTTCTTTCTATCCTATGCAATAAAATGGAAAAAAATGGCCACCAGGAGCAGTGGATTCACAGTGCAGGCACTGAGCCCCAGTGATAACCCTGGAGGCATAAAATAAAATAATGATATAGGGAACATGAGATGACAACGAGATGTTGGATTTGTGAAAAGCAGATCACTAGGCAATGTGTGTGTGCCTGAGCTTATATGAACTAAACACAGAACCCACCATGGCACACATTGCAAAGGAGTAAGTCCCCCAACTTGATTCAATTAGGAATCCTCCATATAGAAAGCCAGGTGATTTTAGTGATTAAGAGCAAACTGTCAGAAGACTAGATAATGAAGAAATTTCCCCTTTTCCCTACCCAAGGACAGCAGAGAATTTCTGATTAACTAAGAATGTTACTGAGACCTGTCTGTCTTGCAACCTTTGTGCCATGATGGTTATCACTAACCTGCCTGCTTGCTTCTTGGCACTGCATGGTAGTTTTGGAATGTTTATTCTAGGAATGTACTCATGACCCCCTTGAAGCCACCCACTCCCATTCCCTTTAAAAGGAGATGAGCTTCTAGCATCTGAGTCTCTCTCCAAAACAATGGGGCCACTGTTGACACTATGGCTTTGTTGGGGGGGGGAACCCCTCAAGTCTCCTGAGGTCCCTGTGTATGTCAGCTTCTGTGTCTGTTCTGTGTCTGTACATGTGTAAGTTTGTAATAATGGCTATTCTTTGTGCTTGTGTGAATAAATACCTCTATTTCCTCTATTTCCTATGTCGGCCTCTGTTTGTAGTGGGTATGGTCTGAAGCAAAATACTTAACAACATGCGTATGTTTATATAAATGAGTGTGTGTGTGTGTGTGTGTGTGTGTGTGTGTGTAGATATTAACAGGATAGGAAGCAAAGGCTCTTCCTAAGTATTTTCACAAGCTCAACTCAGCGAGAGGGCGGTTAATACAGTTACAGCTGCTTTTCCATCTAAGAGCAGGATGAGAAGTGGAGCTTGGATGCTGCTTTAATCTGCTCCTCTCCTGCCCACTTTGCCTAAGCAGGAGTGAAGGAAGGAGGGCTGAGGCCCTGGGGGTCTGTGGGGTCTCTGGGAGCTCCTCAACAGCTCTGCTTTCTGCAGGGGCTGCCTGCCCCCTCTCCTGGAACGACCAGGTTCAAAGGGGCCTTCAATCTGTGTTGCCTATGGTATATGTGGGCCCTGGACATGCAGAGCCTTTCAGGGTCTCAACACACTGCTTGCTGTTTTAACAACAGGATACTGCATGTCAAGTATGCCTTATATTAGCCACACCATTATTTTATTACCACTAAGGAATGGAAAAAAGCTGCCAATTAAGTCATGTAGAAGGCTTTCTTACTGCTTCAGATCTTTATTATTTTTGGCAAAAGCTTATTATCTATCCTTATTCTGTATAATGTAAGAGGAAGACGTAAGTGAAGCATATAAGAGTTTTCAACATTTTTCACATTTGCAATCTAACGGCTTTGATCACTTTCCAACTGTGAGTCATGAATGTTCCTGGTTCCCCCACATAGCCGTGCTGAGTACTGCAGGGACCTGTTGGTGATGCAGCATTTTTCAAGTAATCCACAAAAGAACTCTAAGCCCCAGAGACTTGAGTCAGGTTTGCAATTAGCTGAAGTGGGTTTTTTACTTCTGACTTCCATTCTGAGAATGTGGCAGGACCAGTCTAACAAATGCCTCCCCTCCCCCTGCAGTCCCAAGTCCCTCTGCACAACAACTTAGATCAAATAGGTTTAAAGAAGGCTTCACCTTTGCCTGGGAAACTGCTGGATGCCCATTCTCCAGGTTTGGTGCTGCTCTTTTGGTGTTTACATATGCCCGGGAAGATGATATCCATGGCATGTCTGCCTCCTGGCTGATAGTCACAGTCAACAATAAACTATCCCCACTTCAGATGTGTCAAAAGAAAAAAAAATGCATTTTATCTTTGAGTAAATACTGAAGTATCTATCCTCTAATGATACCTGACACCACAGCCTGAGATTTTTCTATCTTTACAGTTACATTTCTTTTTCTTGTAAATCATCACAGCACATCTCATACATTCTGTCACTATGTCATCACACCCACCATAGAATTTATGTGTATGTCTTATCTACCGAAGGCATACATTTACTGTTAAAAACAAAACAAAAGGAGCCACCACGTTGGGGTCAGGGATGTAGTTCAATGGTAGAGTTTATAGTTTTTCAAGTGTTGAGTCCCTGGGTTTGATCTCTAGCACCAAAACAAACAAAAATCACCACCCACCTCCTTATTGCCAGCCTATTTCTTAGCAGCACTTTCAGTGTTCATTATTGTATTTGTCAGACCTGATGGAGTTACTAGTATTGAAGAAAAAAAATAACACAAGAACTAAGTGCAACTAAAGCAAGTATGTGGTTGGTTAGAGAAAAGTGAGATACTAAAATATGACTGGACACATATATCCTTTGGTCTGCATAGGAAAATCAACTTCAGTTTACTAGAGTACTTTTGTGGGTAATACTCAGAAAGTTTGTGTGGCCCAGGAGGTGGTGCAGTAGACAGTGTGCTGGAATTATAAGCATAAGGTCCTGGGTTCAATTCCTCGAACTATATGTGCCAGAGTGATTCGTGGTCCTCTCTATCATTAACCAAATAAATTGTTTAAAAAGAAATTTATGTATGTGGTGTATCTGGGTGAACTTTCTGTTATACCAAAATACCACACTCTGGGGAGTTTAGACAAAATTCATTTCTTCCTGGTGAGGGTCTCTTATAAAGGTTTTCTGACTGCCACCTTTCTGTTGCATCCTCATAGAGTTATTTCTCTGTGCTCCTGTGGAGACAGAAATTGAGCTCTTTGGGATATCTTCTGATCAGAATACTAACTTTATTGGGTCAGAGCTCCCACTCCCATGATCTCATTTATCCTTAAGTACTTCCATAAAGATCCTATCTCCAAATCCATCATACTGGGTTGTACAGCTTCAACATGTGAATTTTGAAAGGGACTCAAGCATATAGTCTACAAAGTGATCTTATATCTTAAATATATATCTGCATGTATATATCCACAGAGCTGTCAAAATATCAATTGTTATAACACGTTTCTTCTCAAAGTTATCCATAGTTATGAAAGCTTTTATCATTAGACATGGATTAATTTTACCTTTTTTTTTTTTTTTTGCCTCCAGAGTTATTGCTGGGGCTCAGTACCTGTACTGTGAATCCACTGCTCCTGGAGGCCATTTTTTCCCATTTTGTTGCCCTTGTTGTTGCTGTCATTGTTATTGTTACCAATGATATTATTGTTGTTGGATAGGACAGAGAGAAAGGGAGAGAGGAGGGGAGACAGAGAGGGGGAGAGAAAGACAGACACCTGCAGACTTGCTACACCACCTGTGAAGCGGCCTCCGCTGGTAGGGAGCCGGGGGCTTCTTACCCTGGTCCTTGCGCTTTGCGCCATGTGTGCTTAACCTGCTGCACTACCACCCGACCCCCTAATTTTACCTTTAAAACTCTAAAAATTATTGTTTGGGGAAAATACCAGTGTTTTTTTTTTTAAATAATTTTTTTATATTTATTTATTTTCCTTTGTTGCCCTTGTTTTTTAATTGTTGTTTTAATTATTATTGTTGTTGTTATTGATGTTGTCGTTGTTGGATAAGACAGAGAAATGGGGAGAGGTGGGGAAGATAGAGAGGGGGAGGGAAAGATAGACACCTGCAGACTGCTTCACCGCTTGTGAAGCGACTCCCCTGGGGAGCCGGGGAAACCCAGTGTTTTTGTTTGTTTTTATTACTGCTAGGGCTATCATTGGGACTTGGTGTGTGAATAATGAATTCACCATCCCTAGCAGCCATTTTTCCATTTATTTTTTATTTGATAGAACACAGAGAAATTGAGAGGGCAGGGGGAGACAGAGAGAAAGAAAGAGAGACACACCTGCAAACTTGCTTCACTGCTTGTGAAGCTTCCCCACTACAGGTGGCGAGAGCTGGCCCAGTCCTCACACATGGTAATGTGTGAATTTAACCAGGTGTGTCACAGGCCAGCCCTGAAAATCCAATTTTTTTGTTTTTATTTATTTATTTATTTATTTACTTATTTATTTATTTAACTTTTTGTTGCCCTTGTTGTTTAACATTGTTGTGGTTATTAATGTCGTTGTTGTTGGATAGGACAGAGAGAAATGGAGAGAGGAGGGGAAGACAGAGAGGAGGAGAGAAAGACAGACACCTGCAGACCTGCTTCACCGCTTGTGAAGCGACTCCCCTGCAGGTGGGGGGCCGGGGGCTCGAACTGGGATCCTTACGCAGGTCCTGGCGATTTGCGCCACGTGCGCTTAACCCGCTGCGCCACCGCCTGACTCCCGAAAATCCAATTTTTAAAGTAGGTTTTAGGAAATTATTGCGAGCACCTTCCCTGCCCATAGTTATTGCAGTCATTTGAGGGAACATGAACACCAAGTGGGAGGGAAGAACATGGGTGGAGGCCTGTCTCTACTGTACAGAGAAGACACTGGGACTTGTTGCTTCCCCACAGAACAACACAGGGGGATTATGTTCTGAGAAAGAGAGTAGCCCAACAACTCAGATATGCAGATACATCTGAGGATCTTCCCAACATTCAAGTGACAAGACAACTAGCGTGGCTTCATTCATGCTGGGATGCCAGACAGTATTCTTGAATCTTGAGCTTCAGAGTGATTTTACTTTCAGTTCAACCTAAGTAAGAATTCCAAAGTTTAAAGTTTGTAAAATGTAAGGACTGGAATTTGTTAGTCCTTTCAGCAATGGAAGTCAAAGATCTCCTGATTTCAAACTTTGTAGATTTATGTAACATTTTGATGTGCTTTACTCCACTCCTCAAATCTGAGCAGCTCATAAGTTTGTATACATGACTACTGCCTCATCCTAAGGTATATTTTATATGGCTGTAGTCTTACCAGTAGGGGCCTTAGGGGCTGGGTGGTGGTGTACCTGGTTAAATGCTGACAGTGTGCAAGAACCCAGGTTCAAGTCCCCAGTCCCCACCTACAGTGGCAAAACTTCTTAAGCAGTGAAGCAGTATTGCAGGTTGTGGTCTCTCTCTCTCTCTCTCTTCCTCTTCCTCTCCCCTCCCACCTTCTCAATTTCTCTTGATCTAAAATAAATAAATTCAATGTTAACAAAAGAAGAAAAAAAGTAAGGTCCTTTGTATGTTCAAGACCTAAGAATGGAATAAGCATGACTGAAAATTCCATATCTACCTGCAAAACAAAAACTGCAAATCTTCCCCTAAACATTTCACATTTATCTGATATCCCAGATATTTTTTAGCTTTTTCTTCTTGGTGATGCTGTTTGGATATCTGTATGTTAGAAGCAGCTGTAGTGATGCTAGTAATATCAGATACACCAAACTATGTTCATTACTTTAAAAACCTTAGCTACAGTCTAGTGCCTAGTTGTGTACCTACCACAGTAAAGGCTCTGGGTCAGTATGTGGTAAAGAATGACCACACACTATTCTGAACTGCTTCAAAGAATTGCATTTTAGTGACTTTACAAAACAATGTTGCTTTCAGTCTTTTAAAAGTTAAAACTATGGTCCACAGCACATAAGAGCAATGTTGGTTACCGTATTTTGAATTTATATTCTTTATAATTTGATACACTCCCATAAGCCACATGTGTGTGTGGGAGGCATTATACGTCTTAAAACCCCTATGGTGTTTAATAATCCTAAGAATATCCAAATCATGGTATGTTTCTTCTCTACTTAATAATAGTGCTTGACTGGAAATCTAGGAAAGCATTTTATACTGAATTGCAACTGATGTACTGGTCTGACCCATCTGAAAAATTGGATACTTTACCTGTACCACAGTTTTTATCTTAAATTGGGAGTTTTACTCGAGAGTATAAAAGAATTCTCCTAATTGGGGGTGGGGGTGGGGGAAGGTACCATAAATGGCATGGGGGGGTGGCAGCTTGATCTGCAAAGGCAAAGACAGTTCATCAAGATTTTTTTCTTTTTTTTTTTCCTTTTCTTTCTTTCATTCATTTTTTTTTTCCTTAGGACCCTATAGAGTACTGGGTTGCTAAAAATAGAATAGTATGTATCCTTGTGTTCACTCAGCATGTCTTGGGCAATTAAGAAGAACAAACTTACAGACATGGTTATTTTTGGTCATGGAGAGGAAGAAGAGCCCTCCCCTTTTTCTGAGGAAGGGAAGTTGGGGTAACTACTGTGTCAAGAAATGGGGGGTTGAGCAGTAGTGCAGCAGGTTAAGCACATGTGGTGCAAAGCCCAAGGACCAGAGCAAGGAACCTGGTTGGAGCCCCGGCTCCCCACCTGCAGGGGAGTCACTTCACAAGTGGTGAAGCAGGTCTACAGGTGTCTCTCTTTCTCTCTCTCTCTCCCTCTCTGTCTCCCCTCCTCTCTCCACTTCTCTCTGTCCTATCCAACAAGGATGACATCAATAACAACAACAATAACTACAACAATAAAAAACAAACAACAAGGGCAACAAAAAAAGGGAATAAATAAATAAATACTAAAAAAAAAAAAAAGGAATGGGGGAGAGGGGAATACTGCTATGTGAAGCATGCCCATCCCATCTCTGGGAGAGCCTCTGGGGTCCAGAGAGTTTGAACTATAACAGGAGCAGATAAGTCTAAAGAAAACAGGCTTGAAGATAGCCCACCCAGTAGGGCACATGCTTTTCTATATGTAGAGCTCAGGCTTGAGAACTGTCACCACACAGGGATGTCACTGCACCCGGGGAAAATCTCTGGCTGAGTCTCTCCCTTGCCTTTTTAGAATGAGCACTTAGGCAAAGCAGACAGAAAACAAGGAGATCAATGTAGAACAACAGTGATAGAAATTGCCCCACTTTCCAGAGGGAGGCTGGGTCAACATACTCTGCTATTCAAGGAAGACTGGTCCTGAAATGAGTGCAGCCTCTAGAATGTTCCTTGCTGTGACCATGGAATGCGGGCTCAGACTGACATGGATGCAGAGTTTACACAGACCCCTGTGCTGAATATGAAAAGACATGGACTCTAGGTCAGATCGATGCAGCTAACAGCTAATGGTTTTTATATACTTTTCTTATATTTGGGAGCTTCTCTCTGCCCTGATGCAACTTTCTAGTTCTATCCTCAAATCTTGACACCATCTTCCCAGACAATACTCCTAGCCCACCTGCATGTTAGCTGCTGGGCTCAGTCAACAATCAGTGAAGTCATGGGCCCCTCGGAATACACCTAAAATAGATTTTCCTAGCTCTTTCCAACATGAAGACCCCAAATTTCATTTGCTATACTTTTACCTTTAGATTCCTGATTTTTTTTCCTTTCTCTTTATTTCTTTTATTTCTTTTTTTTGCCTTCAGGGTTATCTGCTCGGTGCCTGCACTAAGAATCCATAGCTCCTGGAGGCTATTTTTTTCTCTTTTTGTTGTGTTATTTATTGTTGTTGTTGTTATTGCTGTCATTGTTGGACAGGACAGAGAGAAATGGAGAGAGGAGGGGAAGACATACAGGGGGAGAGAAAGATAAGACACCTGCAGAACTGCTTCACTGCTTGTGAAGTGACCCCCCTGCAGGTGGGGAATTGGGGGCTCAGGATCCTTACGCTGGTCCTTGCGCTTTGTGCCATGTGTGCTTAACCTGCTATGCTACCACCTGACCCCCAGGTTCCTAATTATTAAACAAATTGTTCTGCTTTATGTCTTAATGCTTTTCAGCCACCAAGTTGCAGATGCTACCATGATGCCAACCTGACTTCTCTGGACAGACGACCTCACCAATGTGTCCTGAAAACCTACTTCCCCAGAGCCCTACCCCACTAGGGAAAGATAAAAACAGCCTGGAGGTATGGATGGACCTGCCAATGCCCATGTCCTGCAGAGAAGCAATTACAGAAGATCCACATAAAGATCTTTGGTCCATACTCCCAGAAGGATAAAGAATAGGGACAGTTTCAATGGAGAGGAGGGCATATGGAACTCTGGTGGTGGGAACTGTATGGAATTATACCCCTTTTATCCCATAATCTTGTCAATCATTATTAAATCACCAATAAAAGTTATATATAAAAAAAGAAAGAAAGGAAAAAGAAAACAAGGAAAAACAGGGAAACTAGATGCCAGGGAGTAGATGTTTATGGGAGGAGATCAAAAGAAGGGAGTTCCAGCAGAGGGCAGACATCCTGTAGATGATGAGACTGGCAGATCCTGGGTTATTCACAACCGCCTGCTGGGGAACACAAAACGCACCCTCATTCACCCCTGCTCTCTCTGCCTTGTGGTTACAGTTCCAGTGAGAGGTGCCAGCCAGTGGTGCCACCCCAGATTTCAAGATTATGTGGTCAAGAGAGTCCATGTAGATCCCAGGACCTCCTGTACAATCTGGGTTCCAGGGAGGGAACCACAAGATGAAAAGAGATAGTCTGCTCAGAGCTCACATGTCAGCCTGGAAGCCTAAGGGTTGGAAATAGAGCTCTCCCCAGAGCCTGAGGGGTGGAGAGTCACTCACTGGCAGCACGTGGGGAGAACTGCAAAAGACCCTGAGTTGTCAGGCAAGGGCTGGAGCAACTGCAGCAAGAGCAGAGGCAAGAGAGTGGGGGCTGGTACATGGAGGGTTTCTGAATACAACTCTGGGGAGAGAACAGGTGCTGAAAGACAGAGAGGAGAGGTGTGGCTATACTTGGGCCTTCTGTAGGACACCAAAGTGAGCCTCTCTTGCAAAGTGTAACTTATAGAAACTTATTACAAAGAGCACTTATACCTTTTCTCAAGAAACAGAGTAACTGCCAGTCCAGCGGGTAAGTCAAACTAAAACACAATAAAACACATGGGATTGCATCAAATCAAACAGTTTTGGTTTCAAAGTTCTTTCTGGGAGTCGGGCACTGGCCCAGCGGCAAAAGCAAGGATGGGTAGAAAGATCCCAGTTTGAGCCCCTGGCTTCCTGCCTGCAGGGGAGTCGATTCACAGGCGGTGAAGCAGGTCTGCAGGTGTCTGTCTTTCTCTCCCCGTCTTCCCCTTCTTTCTCCATTTCTCTCTGTCCTATCCAACAACAACAACATCAATAACCACAACAATATTAAACAACAAGAGCAACAAAAGGGAAAATAAGAAAGTTATTTTTATATATACAGAAGGTTCTACATGTTGAAAGACAATTACACAAGGGCTAAAAAGATAAACCAGCAACTGGAAGAAGATATGCACACCTGATAAGAGATTGATATCAAACATCTATAAAATAAACCATACAGCTGAACAACAACAACAACAAACAGCCCAATTAAAAAGTAGGCAAAAGATTTGAATGGGTAAAAAAAAAAAAAAAAGATTTGAATGAGTAATTGTCTAAACAAGTTATACAGATGTATCATAGACATGAAAAAATATTCTGCTTCAATTATCATTATAGAAATACAAATCGAAACTACAAGTAGATACCACTTAACACCAGTGAGAATGGCTTATCTCAATGAAAGGAAATGACAAATGTTGGAAAGGATGTGGAGAAAAAGGAACCCTGCTACACTTTTTGGTGGTAATGCAATCAGATGTAGTCTCTATGGAAAATAGTATGAAGAGTCCTTCAATAAATATAAGTGGAAATGCCCTATGACCTTGTAATACTACTCCAAGCATAAGCCCAAAGGACAGGAAAACACTAATTCAGAGGGACATACTCACCCTTATTTTATAGCTGCTTTATTCACAACTACCAAGGAATGAAAGCAATCTGAATGCCCACTAACAGATGAGTGGATAAAAAAGTTATGGGACATATATTCAATGAAATAATATTCTACATTAAAATGAAAGAAAGGAAGGGAGGAAGATAATGTTGATTTCTTCAAAATAAAACGGGTAGAACTAGAGGTAACTACGCTTGGTGAAATAAAAGAGTGAATGACAACTACTGAATGGTTTTGTTCATATGTGAAATATAAGGAGTTAAAACTCATGAACTAGGAAACAACAACAACAACAAAAAGAGTGACAAAACTGTCTCTAAGACTTTGTGAGAACTATGGTGGTTACTGTTGGGTGGGGGTCCAGGTGGAGTGGGGTGGAGTGGCACAGAACTTTGATATGGGTGTGGTATGAAATTATACCCCTGTCATCTTATCAACTATTATTATGTCACACATTTGAAAAAAAAAACACATGAGAAATAAATTTGAAAAAAGAAGAAGAAGCAGAAAGAAAAGAAGCACTCACATCATATGGGCAAAGGATGGTTTTTTACAAATTGCATAACTTATGTGACTGGTGTACAGATCAAGAAGTTAAATCATCATCAGCACTCTGTGGGTACGGGTCCCACCCACTCACCACTACTGCCGCAAGGGAAGAACTAGCTAAATTTTCTGGCTGCCTTTGCCTATATCTTTATTTTCTCTGGAATCTTGTCTGTTGCTCCCTTCATTGGGCATTCTTTCCGAGACTCACCATGCTGTGTGTTTTTTGCAACTTGTTAATTCTGAGTGCTGTATAGTTTTTCAGAAAACCGACCCACACAGAGTTTTGGTATTTATTTTCCTCTCCTTGGGCACCTGGGCAGCTTCATGTTGAGCCTGTCACACACAGTGCTATTATGCACATTTTTGCTTTCTGGTGAACATCTACACATACTTTGGTTAGACACAGACTCAGAGGTGGGATTGCTAGGCCAAGTGGCATCCAGACTTAGTAGTGACAACCTAACCTTTCTTTCAACATAGTTGTTCCAATTTCTCCCTTAGAATAAGAATAGTAAAAATAGCGGAGGCGGAGCTACGAGCAGCAGATCGCTTTCTCTCCTCTCCTCTCCTCTCCTCTCCTCTCCTCTCCTCTCCTCTCCTCTCCTCTCCTCTCCTCTCCTCTCCTCTCCTCTCCTCTCCTCTCCTCTCCTCTCCTCTCCTCTCCTCTCCTCTCCCGGATCAACTAGGAATACCAAAGGAGACCACCCGGACCGAAACAAGACAGGACTAGAATGACCACAGAAACCCAGTAAATCACTCGTGAGTACAAACACGCGTGGCTGGTGACAGAGAGGAAAGAGGGGCCTAAGGAGAGATTAAGGGACTGCTAACAGTTCAACAGTTTGTAAGTGGAGACACCACCTCCAGTCTGCTCCACAACAAGGGGACAGCTGAAGGGAGGAAAGGACTCCCCAGAGACTCACCAAGTGCAACTCTGAGTCTCCATTGCTACTACCCTCAGAATCTGGAGCAGCAACAGGGAGGGACACCAGGGTACAGAGATCTAACTGGGAAACTCAGGAGAAGACCTATACCTCGGTGGTATAGCTGAGGGGCTGTGAAAGTCTCTTTGCATAACCACAGGATTATCTCTGCCACACCCTGCTTTATCTCTTGGTCAGGAGTCAGTGATTAAGCCAAGAAGCCTATTGATAGTTTAAAAGCCCTCAGGCTCCCATAGCCTACAGGGGGAAAAAAAAAAAAAGGCTTTTACACCACTGAACTCCAACTCAGGGATTGAAAAAACTGTTAACTTATATAAAATGGTTAAAACAACAAGAAAAAATATTGGAGACTCGAACCAGGACAAGAGTCCAGCTAAAAGTCCTCCAGAGGGTGAAGCACAAAACAACGAGTTCAACATCCAAACATTAGCTAAGGAAATAATAACAGGAGTGAGTAAAGAATTTGAAAAAATTGTAATCAGAAATGCAGGAACAACAAATGAGAATATGGAAGAAAATTCTAATTATCTCATGGTTATTAGAGAGCTGAAAGCTGAAATCGCTGAGCTAAGAAGGCAACTAGCTGAACAAGCTAAAACAGTATCAGAGCAGGGCAACAAAATAGATGAACTCCAGAAAGCAGTAGAGGGCAGAGAGAATAGAATCAATGAGGCTGAAGACAGAATTAGCAAGATTGAGGATGAATTAGAGACAACTAAAAAAGAAGAGATCTCAAAAAGAGATTAAGAGATGCTGAAAACAACAACAGAGTCCTATGGGATGACTTCAAAAGAAACAATATACGCATTATTGGCTTACCAGAGGAAGAAAGAGAAGGGGAGGAAGAAAGCATTCTCCAGGCCATAATAGCTGAAAATTTCTCTAGTCTAGACAACACCAAAGACATAAAGATTCAAGAAGCCCAGAGGGTCCCAAACAGAATTAACCCAGACCTAAAGACACCAAGACATGTCATACTTAGATTGGAAAGGAATAAGGATAAAGAAAGGATCCTCAAGGCTGCAAGAGAAAAACAAAGAGTCACCTACAAAGGAAAACCCATAAGATTAGCAGCAGACTTCTCCATACAAACACTACAGGCCAGAAGAGAATGGCAAGATATCTATCGAGTGCTCAATGAGAAAGGCTTTCAGCCAAGAATACTATATCCTGCTAGATTGTCATTCAGACTAGATGGAAGCATCAAAACCTTCTCAGACAAGCAACAGTTGAAGGAAGCAACCATCACCAAGCCTGCCCTGAAAGAAGTTCTGAAAGGTCTCCTATAAACAACCAGACCACCACAAATAGGACATATATCAAAACACTCTAAAACTCTACAAGAATGGCGTTAAAATATCTTCAATCTTTGATATCAATAAATGTCAATGGCCTGAATTCACCTATTAAAAGACACAGAGTAGGAAGATGGATCAGAAAACACAACCCAACAATATGTTGTCTACAGGAAACTCACCTAACGCAGCAAGACAAACACAGACTTAAAGTGAAAGGATGGAAAACTATCATTCAAGCCAATGGCCCACAAAAAAGGGCAGGAACAGCTCTTCTCATATCTGACATGATAGACTTTAAAATAGATAAGATTAAAAAAGATAGGAATGGACACTACTTAATGCTCAGAGGATCAGTCAATCAAGAGGACTTAACAATTATTAATATCTATGCACCCAATGAGAAGCCATCTAAATACATCAAACTTCTACTGAAAGAGCTACAGCAATATATTAACAGTAACACAATCGTAGTAGGGGACTTCAACACCCCACTCTCTCAACTTGACAGATCATCCAGGAAGAAAATCAGTAAAGACATAAGGGAGCTAAATGAAGAGATAGATAAACTAGAACTATTGGACATTTTCAGAGTCATTCATCCCAAGAAACTGGAATACACATTTTACTCAAATCCACATGGATCATTCTCAAGGATCGACCATATGTTAGGCCACAAAGACAGCATCAGCCTATTCAAGAGCACTGAAATCATCCCAAGCATCTTCTCAGACCACAGTGGAATTAAACTAACACTTAACAATCAACAAAAGATTAGTAACAGTGCCAAAATGTGGAAGCTCAACAGTACACTTCTTAACAACTTCTGGGTCAAAGAGGAAATCAAGGAAGAAATCAAAATGTTTCGAGACTTCAATGAAAATGAAGACACAAGCTATCAAAATATTTGGGACACAGCTAAAGCAGTCCTAAGAGGGAAGTTCATAGCTATACAAGCACACATTAGGAAACAAGAAAAGGCACAAATAAACAGCCTGATTGCACATCTTAAAGACCTAGAAGAAGAACAACAAAGGAATCCTAAAGCAACCAGAAGGACAGAAATTACTAAAGTTAGGGCAGAAATAAATAACATTGAGAATAGGAAAACCATACAAAAGATCAATGAAAGTAAATGTTGGTTCTTCGAAAGAGTAAACAAAATCGACAAACCTTTAGCCAGACTCACAAAACAAAAAAGGGAGAAGACCCAAATAAATCGGATAGTAAATGAAAGAGGAGAAATCACAACAGACACTGCAGAAATTCAACATATCATGCGAGGCTTCTATGAACAACTATATGCCACCAAGCTAGAGAACCTGGAAGAAATGAATGATTTCCTAGATACCTACCAACTTCCAAAACTAAGTAAAGAAGAAGTGGATAACATGAACAGGCCCATCACAGCTAATGAAATTGAAACAGTTATCAAAAATCTTCCCAAAAATAAAAGTCCTGGACCAGATGGTTTTACAAATGAATTCTACAAAACCTTCAAAGAAGAACTAATACCTCTACTTTTAAAAGTCTTCCAGAAGATTGAAGACACTGGAATACTCCCTGCCAGCTTCTATGAAGCCAACATCACCCTGATACCAAAAGCAGACAGGGACACAACCAAAAAAGAAAACTACAGACCAATATCTCTGATGAACATAGATGCGAAAATATTGAACAAAATTCTAGCCAACCGGATACAGCAGTATATCAAAAAAATTGTTCATCATGACCAAGTGGGGTTTATCCCAGGCATGCAAGGTTGGTTTAATATACGTAAATAAATCAATGTGATCCACCACATCAACAAAAGCAAGACCAAAAACCACATGGTCATATCAATAGATGCAGAGAAAGCCTTTGACAAAATACAACATCCCTTTATGATCAAAACACTACAAAAAATAGGAATAGATGGAAAATTCCTGAAGATAGTGGAGTCTATATATAGCAAACCTACAGCCAACATCATACTCAATGGTGAAAAACTGGAAGCATTTCCCCTCGGATCAGGTACTAGACAGGGCTGCCCACTATCACCATTACTATTCAACATAGTGTTGGAAGTTCTTGCCATAGCAATCAGGCAGGAGCAAGGAATTAAAGGCATACAGATTGGAAGAGAAGAAGTCAAACTCTCCTTATTTGCAGATGACATGATAGTATACATGGAAAAACCTAAGGAATTCAGCAAGAAGCTTTTGGAAATCATCAGGCAATACAGTAATGTGTCAGGCTATAAAATTAACATTAAAAAGTTAGTGGCATTCCTCTATGCAAACACTAAGTTAGAAGAAATTGAAATCCAGAAATCAGTTCCTTTTTCTATAGCAACAAAAACAATAAAATATCTAGGAATAAACCTAACCAAAGAAGTGAAAGACTTGTATACTGAAAATTATGAGTCACTACTCAAAGAAATTGAAAAAGACACAAAGAAGTGGAAAGATATTCCATGTTCATGGGTTGGAAGAATTAACATCATCAAAATTAATATATTACCCAGAGCCATCTACAAATTTAATGCTATCCCCATCAAGATCGCAAGCACATTTTTTAGGAGAATAGAACAAATGCTACAAATGTTTATCTGGAACCAGAAAAGACCTAGAATTGCCAAAACAATCTTGAGAAAAAAGAACAGAACCGGAGGCATCACACTCCCAGATCTCAAACTATATTATAGGGCCATTGTCATCAAAACTGCTTGGTACTGGAACATGAACAGACACACTGACCAGTGGAATAGAATTGAGAGACCAGAAATGAGGCCCCACACGTATGGACATCTAATCTTTGACAAAGGGGCCCAGACTATTCAATGGGGAAAGCTGAGTCTCTTCAACAAATGGTGTTGGAAACAATGGGTTGAAACATGCAGAAGAATGAAACTGAATCACTGTATTTCACCAAATACAAAAGTAAATTCCAAGTGGATCAAGGACTTGGATGTTAGACCAGAAACTATCAGATACTTAGAGGAAAATATTGGAAGAACTTTTTTCCGCATAAATTTTAAAGACATTTTCAATGAAACGAATCCAATTACAAGGAAGACTAAGGCAAGTATAAACCTATGGGACTACATCAAATTAAAAAGCTTCCTCACAGCAAAAGAAACCACTACCCAAACCAAGAGACCCCTCACAGAATGGGAGAAGATCTTTACATGCCATACATCAGATAAGAGTTTAATAACCAATATATATAAAGAGCTTGCCAGACTCAAAAACAAGACAACAAATAACCCCATCCAAAAATGGGGGGAGGACTTGGACAGAATATTCACCACAGAAGAGATCCAAAAGGCCGAGAAACACATGAAAAAATGCTCCAAGTCTCTGATTGTCAGAGAAATGCAAATCAAGACAACAATGAGATATCACTTCACTCCTGTGAGAATGTCATACATCAGAAAAGGTAACAGCAGCTAATGCTGGAGAGGGTGTGGGGTCAAAGGAACCCTCCTGCACTGCTGGTGGGAATGTCAATTGGTCCAACCTCTGTGGAGAACAGTCTGGAGAACTCTCAGAAGGCTAGAAATGGACCTACCCTATGACCCTACAATTCCCCTCCTGGGGATATATCCTAAGGAACCCACCACATCCATCCAAAAAGATCTGTGTACACATATGTTCTTGGCAGCACAATTTGTAATAGCCAAAACCTGGAAGCAACCCAGGTGTCCAACAACAGATGAGTGGCTGAGCAAGTTGTGGTATATATACACAATGGAATACTACTCAGCTGTAAAAAATGGTGACTTCACCGTTTTCAGCCAATCTTGGATGGACCTTGAAAAAATCATGTTGAGTGAAATAAGTCAGAAACAGAAGGATGAATATGGGATGATCTCACTCTCAGGCCGAAGTTGAAAAACAAGATTAGAAAAGAAAACACAAGTCGAACCTGAAATGGAATTGGAGTATTACACCAAAGTAAAAGACTCTGGGGTGGGTGGGTGGGTGGGGAGAATACAGGTCCATGAAAAATGATGAATGAAATAGTGGGGGTTGTATTGTTAAATGGGAATCTGGGGAATGTTATGCATGTAAAAAAAAAAAAGAAGTAGAAACGCAAAGCAGAAATTGACTGAGTTTGGAGTATGGCACCAAAGTAAGAAAGCAGAAGTACACTAGAGTTTGCAGTGAGTACCTCCCTAATACTTCCTCTCCACTTTTCCAAGCTTTGGGTCCATGATTGCTCAACAATTTGTTTGGCTTTGTATGTTAACTCTCTTTTCAGTCACCAGGTTCCAGGTGTCATCAGGATGCCGGCCAGACTTCCCTGGATTGAAGACCCCACCAATATGTCCTGGAGCTCAGCTTCCCCAGAGACCCACCCTACTAGGGAAAGAGAGAGGCAGACTGGGAGTATGGACCGACCAGTCAACGCCCATGTTCAGCGGGGAAGCAATTACAGAAGCCAGACCTTCTACCTTCTGCAACCCACAATGACCCTGGGTCCATGCTCCCAGAGAGATAGAGAATGGGAAAGCTATCGGGGGAGGGGTGGGATATGGAGATTGGGCGGTGGGAATTGCGTGGAATTGTACCCCTCCTACCCTATAAAAAAAAAAAAAAAAAAAAAAAGAATAGTAAAAATACTCATGTAGAAATGACAGGGTAGATTACACTAGTAGGAAAGATTTTGTGAAGTCCTTTATCTAGAAACCTTTCATACAAATACATTTTTAAAACTGCTGAGACTACTTTGCCCTCAAAAAGAAGTTACTAAAATGTGGCTTTTCAGTATTTAACACAGTCTTTTTTAAACATAAATCTTTTAAAAACTGAATGTTCTTCTTTCTTTTTTTAATATTTATTTATTTATACCCTTTTGCTGCCCTTGTTTTATTGTTCTAGTTATTATTGTTGTTGTTATTGATGTTGTCATCCTTGTTGGATAGGACAGAGAGAAATGGAGAGAGGAGGGGAAGACAGGGGGAGAGAAAGAGAGACACCTGCAGACCTGCTTGATGGCTTGTGAAGTGACTCCCCTGCAGGTGGGGAGCCCGGGGCTCGAACCAGGATCCTTAAGCTGGACCTTGAGCTTTGAGCCACCTGCGCTTAACCTGCTGCGCTACCGCCTGACTCCTAAAAAAGTTTTCTTTATTTAATTTATTTATGTATTTATTCCCTTTTGTTGCCCTTGTTGTTTTATTATTAGTTATTGATGTCATTGTTATTGGATAGGACAGAGAGAAATGGAGAGAGGAGGGAAAGACAGAGAGGGGAAGAGAAAGATAGACACCTGCAGACCTGCTTCACCACCTGTGAAGCAACTCCCCAGCAGGTTGGGAGCCGGGGGCTTGAACTGGGATCCTTAGACCGCTCCTTGTGCTTTGCGCTGCCACGTGTGCTTAACCCGCTACGCTACCGCCTGACTCCCATGTTCTTCTTTCTTGCCCTTGGGAGGGGCAGAAACATGGTCAGATTATATGAGAGGAGGACTGTAAGTCCATTATAGATTTATCATGATACATAGTTCTAAGGTCATGATGAAATTAGTAGTGTCAGCTATGGCATTGATGATCACCAACAGTCATATCAATGGCCAAATGGGACAACTTTTTCAGAGCCAAGACTGGCTGCTCAATTTGCAGTGCAGGAAAATAGTATTTTAGTATGGTTTTTACAAAATGAAGAACAAATGTGAAATGGCCAAGATCTAAATATGTACGGGTTGGAATCTTTCATCATAAATTCTCAATCTTAATTTGCTTTTAAGAACATCAAAGTAGAAGCCTAGGAATTGGCTCAAAGGTTAGAGCACACGCCTTACTATGTGTGAGGTCCTGAGTTCCACCCTTGGCACCATGGACAGCACTAAGAGAACCTTATGCATGTCAAGTGCTGCTTTTGGCATCTCTCCTTTCCACTTTTTCTCTATAAAGATTTAAAATGAAAACTAGGCCAAGCAGACAGCTCTGGCATTATGCATGCATGAGCCCTGAGTTTATTCCCTGGAACTACATAAAAAAAAAAAACACAAAAAAACTCAAAGTAATCAGAATAAAGCTTCTTATGAATTGAGGGGTGCTAAATTCTGTTTATGTGGACATCAAGAAAATTTCATTTTTACATTTCTACATTTACTGAATGGATCAACCAGAAAGAAGTAATATGCTTCTAAAATAACTTTGGAATTATAAAAGTTGTATCTTACAATAAAGGAACCATATGGAAACAGGTACAGAAATGGACATATTAAATAAAATTGCCTAGATCTGTCAATTCTACAATGGCTTAATGTATAGAATAGGGATAAAAATATTTACTTATATGAAACATACAAGGTTTCTATATTATAGGCCTTTTTTTTTTATTTCCAAGTAATAATCTGGGAAAAGGCATTCCTCTGAGCAGAAAACAACTCATCAGCAAAAAGGGACATGCCTCCAAATCTTTATTACCTTTGCAAATACAAGGTCACACAAAAGTGCTGACAGAAAGTTGGTCATGGAAGTTCTTCATATAATTATAATTGAAAAATTAGGTTTTTTAAAAAAATTTTTTTTAATATTTATTTTCCATTTTGTTGCCCTTGTTGTGTAACATTGTTGTGCTTATTGATGTGCTTATTGATGTCGTCGTTGGATAGGACAGAGAAATGGAGAGAAGAGGGGAAGACAGAGGGGGAGAGAAAGAGAGACACCTGCAGACCTGCTTGACGGCTTGTGAAGCGACTCCCCTGCAGGTGGGGAGCCGGGGGCTCAAACCAGGATCCTTATGCTGGTCCCTGCACTCTGTGCCACGTGCGCTTAAACCTGCTGCGCCACCGCCCGACTCCCGAAAAATTAGGTTTTTTATTTAAATCTCTGGTCCAGGCACTGTTATAAGAACATTATCAATTTTAATTTGTTAATCCTAAAAAAATTTGTTAATCTTTACACCAAAGGATGCCATGTTAGCTCTATGATCACCCCAGTTCACAGATGAGCAACTGAAGCATAAGGGACATTTTTGAGACACTCACCCTTTTGCTATATGATACCTCAGTGCATCTTATCCACCTCTCTCAAAAAGCATGGTTATTTTTAATACATTTAAAATCCATGCTACATGGACTTGTTTACATTAAGATAAATTATTAACTACCCTACAGACAGATTATTCTGGGTTTTTTGAATTCTTTATTCAGAATGTTGGGGAAGACTGGGAGATTAGTTTTCAAAAAAAAAAAAAGGAAAAAATTCTGGGATGTCATAATTTTGTTTAGTTTTATGGAGTTCATTTTTGTAGATCTGCATAGTATATCTGGATTGTATCAATATCAAGCCTGATTTCTAACCTGCAGTAAACAAAACATCCACTAACATTTTCAAAATCAAGGCTCTAAAAGAGGTGAGGTTCAATTAGAAGGGCTAATGATTGTCCTCTCTGAAGTTAGGCAGTGCTTCTGGGGCAGCAAATACAAGCCCTGCCTCTGCAAACTTAGAACAGTATCAGTTTTGTGTTCCTTGAGACTTAACAAAAAAAATTTTTTTTTATTAGAACACTGCATAGCTTTGGTTTATGATGGTACAGGGAGTTGAACTTGAGGCTTCAGAGCTTCAGGCATGAAAGTCTTTTGCATTAACCACCATGCTGCCTCCCTAACCTTAAAATACCTCAATAGAACCCATAGCCAATGTGAGATGTGTTACTTTAAAATATTTTATTTTTCCTTTTTTCTTTATTTGATAGCACAGAGAAAAATGGGGGGGTGAAGAGAGGGTGAGAGACAGGCACCTGCAGTATGAGTTTCACTGCTCCTGAAGTTTCTGCCCTTCAGGTGGGGATGGGGGGTTTGAACCCAGGTCCTTGCACATGGTAGGTAAAACATGCACTTAACCAGGTGTGCCACTACCCATCCCCTAGTCTGCCACTTTCAAATTAGAAAATCTGAAACTCATGTGCAATTTTATTATGAAAGGAAATTAAAATGGGAAGGGGTGAAACTGGAGTGGATTTTTCCATGACTCAGTCATCAAGCAAAGTAGATGGTTATGAACTTGCTTCCCTATGACTGAAGTCATACTTCAGGATTTAATGAATTGCTGTCAGTTAAGGGCACTACTAAGGTGGAGGGTGAGTCATTTTTACTGACTTGCACACTGTGTGGTCCTCCTGGTTATAGATTCTTTGGCTTAACAGAGGGGTTAAATTTAAGGAACACTTGGGATAGAGGGGTTAGTTCTCAAATATAAAAAAATCCAGGAGAGGAAAGAGTCTTGATGATACTGCTCCTTTGAGACCTTTCCAAGTTCAGCACTTGGGAAGAGAGCAGACATACAGAAGTAGACTTGGCATAGAAAGTTGAGGAGAGCTTGAAGGACACCATAAGCAACCACCTCAGATAATATTGCACTAGAGAGTATCATATGTGTATTTGAAGCCCACTTTTATCTCTTCTGTACATCACCCTTGATGAAATCCAGTTGCAGGCTTGGGTTATTAGCAAAGGCAGAGATAAGATTATTGGAAGGTTTGATGGTATTAGCACATCTTAATGGAATCAAATCAGAGTTTATAAATATATCTCAGCATCACTCTTATACTTCAGGGCACAGAGGTCCCCTGAGGAGGGATCCAATTTTGCCCTTCACTTGAGGCAAAGGTAGGGGTGATTTTTCTGGGGGTTACACCATAAGAGCAGTAAAGGCTGTGGAGAAATGCCTATAAACCAGGCTCCCTGCCCCCACCACTTCTCTCCTCTCTGGACCTTGACTCTACAAGACACACAATCCAGCTTGGTGAATTCCCTTAAATACTTCATTTTCCCTGGGAGCATTAAAAAGGAGAAAGCTCACCAACAGAAGAGCCAGTGCTCTTGGTGACTGCAGGGCCATCCATTTGCCTGGCTACTGGGTCACAAGTGTGTGCCCCTTGATCCCTCACTACACACCTGCTACATTCTGCAGATACAGAGCAAACCCTCCAGCCTGCCTGATTAATCACCCTGCACAAGTGCCTATGGAACAAAGTTCACATTCCTTGGAGAGCTTTTCGAAGGGTTCTGCGAGGTCAAGATGCAAGACCAAACAAAATTTACGTGCCTGCCACATCCATCATTTTGTAATTTGCTTCCAGTTCTATAATCCTTGGACCTCTGGGCCATGCATTCCAAGAACATTCCTCACCAATGCAGATCAAAATCGTTCACGTAAGAAAAGGCTCTGAAACCTGCCTACCCCAAGAAAACTATTAACCATTTCTACAAGACATGGCCCTAGGACAACAGGGATCTGCTCAAGTCCACTCTCAAAGGGTCTAGAGGTTTCAGTTATTCTTTCATAAATGTCTCTTTACACACTGTCAAATAAAATTTGATATGACCTAAGAATAAGGCATATGTTGTTAACTTTCCAACTTGTAGAGGATACTACTATTACTGCCCTTGTACAGAACTGTTTCACCACTAGTTCAAGGGAACTGATGTTGTAGTGTACATATATATATATATGATAGATCAAGCTTAAAATTATGTGACATTATACTGTACTTTATATTATTAAGGAATTACTTTCTAGTTTGATTTATGAACAAACAATAAGTTTCTCAAGGCATAATCTAACCCATTTCACTAAAAGAAGAAAGAAGAAAGAAAGAAGGAAAGGAAGAAAGAATGAAAGAAAGAAAGGAAGAAAGAAAGAAAGAAAGAAAGAAAGAAAGAAAGAAAGGAAGAAAGAAAGGAAGAAAGAAAAGGAAGAAAAGGAGGTTTAGAAATACCATGTAAGAGACTTCAAGTCACAGAACTCAAGGCTGGGCTGGGCTGGGCTGAGAGAAGACCATATAGTCTTTCTTCTCTCTCATGACTGATACTATTTTCAAGATTTTATGGTACAAACATCCAACTAATTTTGTCAAATACCTTAACATAAACATTTTACCACAAGGTTATTTTATGTTATAAATTTCCTAGTTTTTACAAATGCTTCACCACAAAGGATTGTATCATAGATCATGTGAATATTTTGTTAGATTTGTTCATTTTCAAGCACATACCCTAGACTCCTAACAGAAGATGCTGGACAACTAGGGTATTTTATGCATTGCTCATTTAGATTCCTGGTGTCTGAGAAGCACAGTTTTAGTTATAAGCTAAAGATATCTATCTGATTTGAGAGTAAAAATCAAGAAGAGCGTGACAATTATCTCACCTTATAGAAATTCAAGTGTTAATCTCAGTTACATAAACTACTAATGTCCACACCAATTTTAAAGCATCAAGACAACAAAATGCACATTAATCTTAGGAACATTAGTGGTGATTCTTAAATTAAAACAAGGAAAAAGTTAATTGGTTCACAGGTCAGCAAGCTTTAAAGTGGTAAGGCTTTGATCCATCAAATAATATCCAATGACTATGCACCACAGAAGAACTCTGTCTATATTATGCCATTTAACACTTATACCTGCTTTCAGAAGCCTTCTGCCCACTTTTGAGGATCAGCCAAGTGTCTTGTGGGAATCAACACACAGTGGCATGATAAAGATGAGATATGAAGCCACATACATCTTCTGTCCTAAATCAAACTGAATAGTAGACATCAAGGAATCTGAAAAGTCCAGCATTCCTACCATTCCTCAATTTTTTTTTTTTTGCCTCCAGGGTTATAGCTGGGGCTTGGTGTCTGCACTATGAATCCACTGTTCCTGACGGCCATCCTTTTTCCATTGTTGTTGCTGCTATTGAAGCTGTTGTTGCTATTGTTGGATAGGACAGAGAGAAACTAAGAAAGGAAGGGGAGAGAAAGACAGATGCCTGAAGACCTGCTTTACCACTTGCTAAGCAACCCCCCCCCGTCCCCTGCACAGATGGGGAGCTGGGGGTTCGAACCAGGATCTTTGTGCTTCTCAGTATGTGCTCTTAACCCAGTGCATTACTGCCCAGCCTCCAAATCTTCAAGAATTAATTTTCTTTATGGGGGGGATTAAAGGTTTATAGTAAATACAGTTGTTGGCAAATTCTTAAAATTTCTCAGTTTTCTGTAAAACACTTTCACCCTCAGCCTAGGTCTTCCTCTATCATCATGCACCAGGATCTGAAAGCCCCCCACTCTCTGCCAGAGTCCTTTACTTTGGTGCAATACACCAGGTTTGAATTCTTTGTATCATTCTTTAATGGGAAAATGTGGCATTATTCAAAATGTAATGGCATGATTTCCACTCAGGGGCAGGTGTGACAGAGACAAGGCATAGGTGAAACGTGGAGTCAGAGACCCACTGGTGCCAATTGCCCAAGGGCTGGGGGAAAGGAAGAGAGGAGTGTACTATGTGATGAAGATCCAGCTGTCAGTATGAATATGGCTCATCCCATCATTTGGTCAATAAACAGTGACTGGGCATATCCTCTGTGCTAGGGACTGGCAACACGAGATGAGGGACTAGCCATCCAGTCTGAAAGGGAGGCAGATCAGAACATACATCACCACACACTGAGAAGCACGCTGTAGGTAGGCTCTACACAGTGCTGTGTGTGCATAGGGGACTGAGTCCTGTGAATAGAAGGGGACATTCTCTGGGTTCTCAAAGGAAGAGGAAGAGTTTTCCTGGCAGTGAAGCAGAGAAGGGTCATCCAAATGGAGCATGGGAATCAAAGAGATGACTACAGTTCTCTGTGGCTGCAGCTGGGGATGGATGTGTGCATGTGTGCACACACATGTGTGTGCTGGTGAGGTTGGCAGGCATCCTCATCCTGGGGCTGCCCACATTCAGTATGCTGTGGGAAGCCAAAGGCTTTCAGGCTGACAGGTGACAAGGTCACTTCAGCGGCTCTGGGGAAGATGTCTCTGAGCAAGGTAAGTAGGTTGGATGTTAATCAACTCTAATGGAAAGGACCTTGGCAGCCCAAAGGCCCTTGGTGACCCTTCTGGTCTAGCATGCCACTTAGTAAGTAACAAAATTGAGGTCTGGGAAAGTTCAGAGACTTGCACAAAGCTCCCTAGTGATCAGGTGACCAAGCTGGGAGCAGCAATAAGACTTGTGGCTGCTGCAGGCTCCCTTCTACCTGCCGAGACTGCCATGGATAAGGGGGAGCTCAACACTGTGCACCTGAGGAACAGCACTAAGTATACCAATTTGAAACCAACAACAAAGCTTAGAAAATCAGTTGGTAAAAGAATGACAGAACTTTTTTTTTTTTTTTTTACCAGAGCACTGCTCAGCTCTGGCTTATGGTGGTGCAGGGGATTGAACCTGGGACTTTGGAGCCTCAGGAATGAGAGTCCCTTTGCATAACCATTATGCTATGTACCCCATCAACAGAATTTTTTTTATACTGGTTTTTGGATTCCTGCTGTCATAGGTGGCAAATAACTACCAAAAGCAACAGCACAGTTTGGGGTGGAGAAACTGGACCAAAGTAACCCAGTCCTGACCACTCACATGGACCAAAAATCAGAGATACAAATGAAGTAATCTGAATCATTTCTTTCTTCTCCTTCTTTTCCCTAATACATATTACCTCACATGATAGCCCAATGGCAAGAAAATGTTTCCTTTCAGGAATGGGTGGTTGTTCACCTGACAGAGCACACACATGTATGAGGACACAGGTTTGAGTCCCTGGTTACACCTATGAGTTTCACAAGTAATGAAATAGTGCTGCAGGTATCTCCCTTTTTCTCTGTCCCCCTCCACCTCCCTCCCTCTTCATTTCTCAACCCTTTTATCACCAAAAAAAAAAAAAAAAAACCCAAAAACAAACAAAAAAAGAGCCCTCTGCCCTCTTAGGACCTTGGCTCTACCATAAAGCAATGACAGTAGGGATAGCCCCAGTCTCAGAAGGGAGGTTGGGGGTATCCTACCCTGCCACTCAAAAATGACTGGTCCTGAAATGAGTGCAGCCTGCAATGTTCCTCAGAAGTGACCATGAGCTATAAGCTCAGACCAATAGGGACTTAGAGGTTACACAGGCACTGGCACATATGCATTTACATATGGGCCCTACAGCAGGTAGATGGAGGTAAATAGTTAATTTTAGCCGCAGAATTTTTTTTTTTTTATAAGAATGGGAGCTACTCCCTGTTGGGAAATTGTGAGGATGTGGTAGAGCCTGGTAGGGTTTGACCTGAGGAGTGCATCTATCCTGCCAGTCTCTCTCTCTACTGAGAGGTTGAGCAAGGAGGCATAGGAGTAACCTCAAAGGTTTGCCTAGTCTTATCAGATTCCCTGCCTCGCAAAGTACCCTGCATTCCTGATACTACGGCCATTAGATAAAAAGAAAGCGGGAGATGTTGGGAAATTGTGAGGACGTGGTTGAGCTTGGCAGGGCTTGACTTGAGGGGACATCCATCCTCTCGTCTTATCAGACTTATTATCTACATAATCACTGTTTTACCTGAAAGATCCCCACCCATTCCATTCCTTTGATCTGTCTTCTTTCTACCCTCAAGACCCTCCAGGGTATTATTAATCCTACCAGTTAAAACCCTTGCAACAGTTGCTAAGGAAGTTCCTACCTTTCCAGCCTTTCTCCGTCCCTTTACTAGCTATTTTCATTTCTGACTTGCCACTGCCCTTTAAAAGCCTTGACTCTCTGATCAATAAAGAATCAAATTGTCTTGCCACCACGAGTCTGTTCCTGAGTCATCTCCCTCGCATCGCTGAGTGAGTAGCAGCGCAGGCTGGCTCTGGTAGAGTCTTCTCCAACCCAGAAAGTATGCGCCCAGGAAGAGGCACCCCCATGCTAACCCAGCAACTCCCTGCCCTAATTCAACTTTCTAGCCCTTTTCTCTACTCTGACACCATTCTCTCAGACAATATTCTTATTCAACCTCAGGCTAGCTACCAAACTCAAGAAAAATTACTATAGTTGTATGCCCCCAGGAACACGCCTAAAACAGTTCTCCTAGCTTTCTTCTACCCTAAAATGACTACTCTCATCTGCTCTGATCCTACTTTTTGGTTCCTGTTCATTAACCATCTTGTCTCAACTTAGGTCATGCCACCTTCCAGAACCAAGCTACAGATGCTACCATGACTCCACCCTGACTTCTCTGGGAAGATGACCTCACCAATGTGTCCTGGGCCCTAGCATCTCCAGAGCTCTGGTCCACTAGGGAAAGATAGAAACAGGCTGGGGATATGGACTGACCTGTCAATGCCAAAGCTCAGTGGAGAAGCAGCTACAGAAGCCAGACCTCCTACCTTCTGCTCCCCATAAACAGCCTTGATCCACACTCCCAGAGGAGGAGAAGTGATAGGATGAAGATAAGAGGGCTCTGCACTCCAGCTCCATCAGCACCCAGAGAGAGAAGGAAAAGGAGAGGGACACATGGAGGTAGCTATGATGCTATGAGTGGCTTAGAGGGGAAGAGTGGATTGAATCAGAAAAAGAAGGGGCAACTATGTATAAATATGGACAGATAGTTGTAGAGAAGATGGTTGGCCCATGTCTACAACCTTAGGGGAACTGTGGTGGATTGCAGTGGAGAGAGTGAAGATTCAGAACTCTGGTGGTGGGAATGGTGTGGATTCAAACCCCTGTTGACATGTAATTCTGTAATAATAAAAAAGAAAAGCCCTCTGGAAGTGGTGTTGTGGTGCAAGCACAGTGTGTGTGTGTGTGTGTGTGTGTGTGTGTGTGTGTGGTGGGAGGAGTTCATCTAGAGACTTACTGTTCACAACTTAGACTTCTCCAGTCACCTGGGATAACATCAAAGCCACTGAACTAGAGCCAAAACCTAGTGCCAACCCCTATACTCTGAGGACACAAGAGTCTATCTGTTCCCCCAGAAAACAAAAATCTTCTAGTGCAGTAAAAATTCTCAAGATAAAAAAAGAAAAATACAAAAAAAAATCAAGATCTGAGGAACCAAAGAGCCCTCCCACAATTTTACCTCAAAGAGGGTGATTTATAAGGAGAATTTATTTTCAGGGTAGAAACAGATTTCCTGACACCCAGATGACTCCCAAAGGGCACCTAAGACTTCACATCTGAGCAGGGAGCAGCAATATTTCAGCAGGATCTCAGCGTTTCCAGCTTCCTCATAGACCTGATGCAGACCTAGTCACCTGCTCCCCCACCTACCACCCCTACTCTCCACCATTTGCATTAGAGTGAATAGCAGCCCCAGGAAAGTGTTCTTCATCACCGTATTTCATATATCACCTACCAAGCCATTACATAAAACAGCACACCAAGTCTTATACTGGGCACAGATGGGAGGAAACCAGCCCAGTTATACACTCATGGAGGTGGGGTGTGTCATCACACCCGGAACTTGGATGTGTGATCAGAAGGTGTGTGTGGGGGAGTTGATGCCATATGTCGCCTAACGGCTTTGGGCCTGCTTCTGTGTCAACAGTGACACAGCCCTTCAGAACAGCTCTAGTGCCATGCCCACCGCCGGCCCAAAATGACTCTTACCAGGTACTGCAGTCGCTGGCGCTCAGTCTCGGGGGTGAATTCTGAAGACATGGGGATGATTTCTCCATTCCTGATGATGATGGCCCTGGAAGGGTGAAAAAGAAGCATCAGTAATCATTCTTATCAGCTCCCCAACTCCGTGAAAATGCCAAAATTGGTTCAGGACACACACAGGATGCCCAGGGAATGCTTTATATCTTCTATCCTGCTCAGAAAAGCTCATGAAAATCTATTCTGGATTCCTCACCACTCTGCACAATTTTTACTGTATGGGCATCATATTCTCGGTAGTTTGCATTTACTTTTTCTGCTAGCTGGGATCACACCTGAATGTCCAGCAGTAGGCATAATGCTTGACCTACAACAGAGGTTCCATAAGTAAATGAATGAGTGAATGAATGCTATAACCAGTCACCCTGGATTGTTACATTCATTAGAACTTTCTGTGACAGTGGAGATATTTTAAACTCTAACCAAATATGGCAACCATAAGCCACATGTAGGTCTGAGCACCTAAACTGTGGTGGCAGGGGAAACGATTCCCTCTTTAAGCTGGGAGTGGGTCTCACATGTGATTTCACTACTCTTGGGACAACTTACACACACACACACACACACACACACACACACACACACACACACACACTGGTGGAGGGGAGACACGACAGTAACAGTGTCCCTAGGTGATAGAGTACTCCTATGTAGTATCAAGACTTGACCGTAGGGAAACCATGGAAAAACACTTGCTCTAGCCAGTGAGCTATCTCTTCAGTCCTCAGAAAATGAGTTTTAAATTTTATCTTTATGTGTACACAGTCATATAAGGCCAGTGTTGAATATAATGTTACTCAAATGTGTTTGAGAGCTAAGAGCTTTGTTGTCATTGGGGAGTTTGTCAGAATACATATTCAATTCAGGCCCCACCTCAGACTTCCTCGATTAGAATCTGCATTGTAATAAGACCTCCCCCACCCCCAACACACACACACACACACACACACACACACACACACACACACACAGCAGGTCCGTCTGAGATTGCCTGATTTAGACTCCTGAATTTCTAGGGAAATACCCCAGATTCACAAAAAGTCACTGTCATCTCATCCTTCTTTCCTTAAAGATTTATTTATTTCCATGGTGATCTCAGAAACTGAACCTGGGACCTCTTGGACCTTAGGCAGAAAAGTCTGGGGTGCTATCTCTGGGGCTATCTTCCCAGTCCTTATCATAAAGCTCAGAAAATTCACAAACTTGCTCAAATATAAGGGCTATGGTCAACTCAGGGACTTGTGAAGGATAAGAGCTCCCCAGAGCAGCCTTTCCCAAGCTTCATCCTGATGGGATTTATATTCTCAAAACATCTTGTAGAGCAGTGACTGCATATAGCTACCTTTCTGCTATGGACTGGGTGTGGTGCGGGGCTGCCATTTCTACAACAAATGCAAACATCTTGGGGAAGTGGATTCTATGCAAAACCAAGGGCTCTCCCTGGTACCAGAAAGCCAGAGGCCCCACACAAACAGGGAAATGGCTTTGACGAGCTCAGCTCTGGGCAGATGCCCTGCTGGCTCCCAGGAAGGTTGCATTCTTCATGCCCTTAAGTCCTTGGCACCCCACCCCACCGCCCAGGCAGTCACTGAGTCAGAAACAATCCCTATAAGTGGCTGCAGCTGTCCCTTCCCCTCCCCAGACTCTCACCACCTGTGCCCCAGTTGCTGTCACAGAAACCCAGGCAGAGGTGGGGGTGGGGGGTGGTAAGGGAGGAGATGACAACAAAAATTGGGGGGGGGGGTCTTTAGAGGATTTATGGATCTAGGAGAAAGGCTGTGGAAACTGTGAGAGGGACTGACTCTGGGAAGAGGAAGCCTCTGATGTTTTCATCAATTTTTTTATTATGCTGTTCAAAATAGAATTAATTCAACTCCCTTCTTATAAGCTGGAGTCACTTGTACAATGCAGTCAGCCAACTTCCCAAGAAAGGTACTATCCACCATTCACAAGTCAGTGAGCTAATTCAAAATGACTTTGTCTTTATTATCTGTGGCTGACAAGAGCAGAAGGAATCTGATAGGCTGCAGAAACCTGGAGAGCTTAAAAGGGGCTATGGGTGATCTAGGTTTAGGATCTAATCTAGAGCAGCAAGAGAGGTCCCAAGAACCTGGAGGACCAGATTAAGAGTCATTATAATAAATCCCAAATCTTCTGTTTGCAAATGTTGCACTTGCCTTGCCATGAACATGGCCCAGGTTTGAGCCCTGGCACCACATGGGAATTTCATGGCACTGGGAGCAGCTCTAGCAGAGTGCAGTGCTGCTTCTCTTCCTCCCTCTCCCTCTCCCTCTCCCTCTCCCTCTCCCTCTCCCTCTCCCTCTCCCTCTCCCTCTCCTTCTCTCTTAATGCAGAAAAGTCTGTTGGGGGCTGTGGAACTGTACATATAGAGGCCCTGGCTGGCTCTGTAGCCAACAAACAACTCAACATCAGAATATTGCTCTAAGGTAGTGCTGACACTTTTTCTTCTTCCCCTTCCCTATAGGGCATCTGCATGAGTTTCTAGGCTCATTTTAGGAAAGTTACATACTGGGAAAGAACTGGTCCTGAAATGAGTGCAGCAGTCTAGAATGTTCCTAGCTGTGAACAGGGATTGTGAGTTTAAACTGATAGGGACCAGAGGTTTGCACAGGCTCCTGTGCTAAATATAAATAGAAGTATAAATGGGCCTTAGGTCAGATCAGTGGGGTTAACAGCTAATGGTATTTATATACTTTTCTCATAGCTGGGAGCTACTCTCTGCCCTAATCCAGCTTTCTAGTCCTATTCTCAACTCTGACACCATCTTCCCAGACAATACTTTTAGTCCACCTGCATGATAGCTATCAGGTTTAGGCAAGAATTACAAAGGCTACATGGAACATACCTAAAACAGACTTCCTAGCCTTTTCCCACACAAAGACCCCTAGTTTTATTTGCTCTATTCCTACCTTTTGGCTCCTGTTTATCAAACAATTTACTTTATATCTTACTGCCTTTCAACCACCAAGTTTCAGATGCTACTATGGTGCCACCTTGACTTCCCCAGGCAAATGACTTCATCAATGTATCCCAGAAGCTCATCACTCAAGAGCCCTACCCAACTTGGGAAAGATAGAAACAGACTGGGGTTATGGATCGACCTGCCAACGTCCATATCCAGTGCAGAAGCATTTACAGAAGCCAGACCTTCCACTTTCTACACCCCATAAAGATCTTTGGTTCATACTCCTGGAGGGATAAAGAATAGGAAGCTTCTAGTAGAGGGGATAGGACAGGGAACTCTGGTGGTGGGAACTGTGTGGAACTGTACCCCATACCCCTGTTATCTTACAGTCCTGTTAAGTCATTATTAAATCACAAGAAGAAGGAGGAGGAAGAGGAGGAGGAGGAGGAGGAGGAGGAGGAGGAGGAAAAGAAGCAGTCAAGTGGGAGATGGGCTGGGCAGAAGCGCAGTGGGTTAAGCGCAGGTGGCACAAAGCGCAACGACCGGCGTAAGGGATCCCGCGTTCGAGCCCCTCGCTCCCCACACTGCAGGGGAGTCGCCTCACAGGTGGTGAAACAGGTCTGCAGGTGTCTATCTTTCTCTCTCCCTCTCTGTCTTCCCCATCTCTCTCCATTTCTCTCTGTCCTATCCAACAATGATGACATCAATAACAACAACAACAATAAAAAAAACAAGGGCATCAAAAGGGAATAATTAAAAAAAAAGAAGTAGTCAAGGGTGATGAGTGAAAGGAGGAAGCCAGGGAGAGTAGGTCTGGGAGAAGGAGGGAAGGGTGTCCTTGGACCTGGCTGTGTGCAGAAGCCAACAGCGTCCACAGGCCGTGGAAACATCTCCTCTAGGACCTAAGTGTCAGGAGGTGGAAGCTTCCTTTGTTGTGTTCTCTCTCCTAAATTTCAAAGTGCTTAGCACCCTGCCACCCAGCAGGAGCCAAATGAATTATTTGCTTAATAGAAGAGAGGAGGATCCTACCCCCAGGTGGCAGAAGGGTACAGCTATGGTCTTGCACATATGAAGTTGTAGGTTCAATCCCTAGCACCACATGATACAGCAAAAGGATGGCACATGCTTTGCCCACTCAGAGTTTCATCCTCCAACACCTTCCCTGGCCACCGAAAGAGAGAGAACACATTATAGAGATTCAGACCATCATTTTTTAAAAAAATAATTTATTTCTTTATTGGGGAATTAATGCTTTACATTCAACAGTAAATACAATAGTTTGAACATGCATAACATTCCCCAGATTCCCGTTTAACAATACAACCCCCACTATTTCATTCATCATTTTTCATGGACCTGTATTCTCCCCACCCGCCCACCCACCCCAGAGTCTTTTACTTTGGTGTAATACTCCAATTCCATTTCAGGTTCGACTTGTGTTTTCTTTTCTAATCTTGTTTTTCAACTTCGGCCTGAGAGTGAGATCATCCCATATTCATCCTTCTGTTTCTGACTTATTTCACTCAACATGATTTTTTCAAGGTCCATCCAAGATTGGCTGAAAACGGTGAAGTCACCATTTTTTACAGCTGAGTAGTATTCCATTGTGTATATATACCACAACTTGCTCAGCCACTCATCTGTCGTTGGACACCTGGGTTGCTTCCAGGTTTTGGCTATTACAAATTGTGCTGCCAAGAACATATGTGTACACAGATCTTTTTGGATGGATGTGGTGGGTTCCTTAGGATATATCCCAAGGAGGGGAATTGCAGGGTCATAGGGTAGGTCCATTTCTAGCCTTCTGAGAGTTCTCCAGACTGTTCTCCACAGAGGTTGGACCAACTGACATTCCCACCAGCAGTGCAGGAGGGTTCCTTTGACCCCACACCCTCTCCAGCATTAGCTGCTGTTACCTTTTCTGATGTATGACATTCTCACAGGAGTGAAGTGATATCTCATTGTTGTCTTGATTTGCATTTCTCTGACAATCAGAGACTTGGAGCATTTTTTCATGTGTTTCTCGGCCTTTTGGATCTCTTCTGTGGTGAATATTCTGACCAAGTCCTCCCCCCATTTTTGGATGGGGTTATTTGTTGTCTTGTTGTTGAGTCTGGCAAGCTCTTTATATATATTGGTTATTAAACTCTTATCTGATGTATGGCATGTAAAGATCTTCTCCCATTCTGTGAGGGGTCTCTTGGTTTGGGTAGTGGTTTCTTTTGCTGTGAAGAAGCTTTTTAATTTGATGTAGTCCCATAGGTTTATACTTGTCTTAGTCTTCTTTGTAATTGGATTCGTTTCATTGAAAATGTCTTTAAAATTTATGCGGAAAAAAGTTCTTCCAATATTTTCCTCTAAGTATCTGATAGTTTCTGGTCTAACATCCAAGTCCTTGATCCACTTGGAATTTACTTTTGTATTTGATGAAATACAGTGATTCAGTTTCATTCTTCTGCGTGTTTCAACCCATTGTTTCCAACACCATTTGTTGAAGAGACTCTGCTTTCCCCATGTAATAGTCTGGGCCCCTTTGTCAAAGATTAGATGTCCATACGTGTGGGGCCTCATTTCTGGTCTCTCAATTCTATTCCACTGGTCAGTGTGTCTGTTCATGTTCCAGTACCAAGCAGTTTTGATGACAATGGCCCTATAATACAGTTTGAGATCTGGGAGTGTGATGCCTCCGGTTCTGTTCTTTTTTCTCAAGATTGTTTTGGCAATTCTAGGTCTTTTCTGGTTCCAGATAAACATTTGTAGCATTTGTTCTATTCTCCTAAAAAATGTACTTGGGATCTTGATGGGGATAGCATTAAATTTGTAGATGGCTCTGGGTAATATATTAATTTTGATGATGTTAATACTTCCAACCCATGAACATGGAATATCTTTCCACTTCTTTGTGTCTTTTTCAATTTCTTTGAGTAGTGACTCATAATTTTCAGTATACAAGTCTTTCACTTCTTTGGTTAGGTTTACTCCTAGATATTTTATTGTTTTTGTTGCTATAGAAAAAGGAACTGATTTCTGGATTTCAATTTCTTCTAACTTAGTGTTTGCATAGAGGAATGCCACTAACTTTTGAATGTTAATTTTATAGCCTGACACATTACTGTATTGCCTGATGATTTCCAAAAGCTTCTTGCTGGATTCTTTAGGTTTTTCCATGTATACTATCATGTCATCTGCAAATAAGGAGAGTTTGACTTCTTCTCTTCCAATCTGTATGCCTTTAATTCCTTGCTCCTGCCTGATTGCTATGGCAAGAACTTCCAACACTATGTTGAATAGTAATGGTGATAGTGGGCAGCCCTGTCTAGTACCTGATCTGAAGGGAAATGCTTCCAGTTTTTCACCATTGAGTATGATGTTGGCTGTAGGTTTGCTATATATAGACTCCACTATCTTCAGGAATTTTCCATCTATTCCCATTTTTTGTAGTGTTTTGATCATAAAGGGATGTTGTATTTTGTCAAAGGCTTTCTCTGCATCTATTGCTATGACCATGTGGTTTTTGGTCTTGCTTTTGTTGATGTGGTGGATCACATTGATTGATTTACGTATATTAAACCAACCTTGCATGCCTGGGATAAACCCCACTTGGTCATGATGAACAATTTTTTTGATATACTGCTGTATCCGGTTGGCTAGAATTTTGTTCAATATTTTTGCATCTATGTTCATCAGAGATATTGGTCTGTAGTTTTCTTTTTTGGTTGTGTCCCTGTCTGCTTTTGGTATCAGGGTGATGTTGGCTTCATAGAAGCTGGCAGGGAGTATTCCAGTGTCTTCAATCTTCTGGAAGACTTTTAAAAGTAGAGGTATTAGTTCTTCTTTGAAGGTTTTGTAGAATTCATTTGTAAAACCATCTGGTCCAGGACTTTTATTTTTGGGAAGATTTTTGATAACTGTTTCATTAGCTATGATGGGCCTGTTCATGTTATTCACTTCCTCTTTACTTAGTTTTGGAAGTTGGTAGGTATCTAGGAAATCATTCATTTCTTCCAGGTTCTCTAGCTTGGTGGCATATAGTTGTTCATAGAAGCCTCGCATGATATGTTGAATTTCTGCGGTGTCTGTTGTGATATCTCCTCTTTCATTTACTATCCGATTTATTTGGGTCTTCTCCCTTTTTTGTTTTGTGAGTCTGGCTAAAGGTTTGTCGATTTTGTTTACTCTTTCGAAGAACCAACATTTACTTTCATTGATCTTTTGTATGGTTTTCCTATTCTCAATGTTATTTATTTCTGCCCTAAGTTTAGTGATTTCTGTCCTTCTGGTTGCTTTAGGATTCCTTTGTTGTTCTTCTTCTAGGTCTTTAAGATGTGCAATCAGGCTGTTTATTTGTGCCTTTTCTTGTTTCCTAATGTGTGCTTGTATAGCTATGAACTTCCCTCTTAGGACTGCTTTAGCTGTGTCCCAAATATTTTGATAGCTTGTGTCTTCATTTTCATTGAAGTCTCGAAACATTTTGATTTCTTCCTTGATTTCCTCTTTGACCCAGAAGTTGTTAAGAAGTGTACTGTTGAGCTTCCACATTTTGGCACTGTTACTAATCTTTTGTTGATTGTTAAGTGTTAGTTTAATTCCACTGTGGTCTGAGAAGATGCTTGGGATGATTTCAGTGCTCTTGAATAGGCTGATGCTGTCTTTGTGGCCTAACATATGGTCGATCCTTGAGAATGATCCATGTGGATTTGAGTAAAATGTGTATTCCAGTTTCTTGGGATGAATGACTCTGAAAATGTCCAATAGTTCTAGTTTATCTATCTCTTCATTTAGCTCCCTTATGTCTTTACTGATTTTCTTCCTGGATGATCTGTCAAGTTGAGATAGTGGGGTGTTGAAGTCCCCTACTATGATTGTGTTACTGTTAATATATTGCTGTAGCTCCTTCAGTAGAAGTTTGATGTATTTAGATGGCTTCTCATGGGTGCATAGATATTAATAATTGTTAAGTCCTCTTGATTGACTGATCCTCTGAGCATTAAGTAGTGTCCATTCCTATCTTTTTTAATCTTATCTATTTTAAAGTCTATCATGTCAGATATGAGAAGAGCTGTTCCTGACCTTTTTTGTGGGCCATTGGCTTGTATGATAGTTTTCCATCCTTTCACTTTAAGTCTGTGTTTGTCTTGTTGAGTTAGGTGAGTTTCCTGTAGACAACATATTGTTGGGTTGTGTTTTCTGATCCATCTTCCTACTCTGTGTCTTTTAATAGGTGAATTCAGGCCATTGACATTTATTGATATCAAAGATTGAAGATATTTTAACGCCATTCTTGTAGAGTTTTAGAGTGTTTTGATATATGTCCTATTTGTGGTGGTCTGGTTGTTTATAGGAGACCTTTCAGAGCTTCTTTCAGGGCAGGCTTGGTGATGGTTGCTTCCTTCAACTGTTGCTTGTCTGAGAAGGTTTTGATGCTTCCATCTAGTCTGAATGACAGTCTAGCAGGATATAGTATTCTTGGCTGAAAGCCTTTCTCATTGAGCACTCGATAGATATCTTGCCATTCTCTTCTGGCCTGTAGTGTTTGTATGGAGAAGTCTGCTGCTAATCTTATGGGTTTTCCTTTGTAGGTGACTCTTTGTTTTTCTCTTGCAGCCTTGAGGATCCTTTCTTTATCCTTATTCCTTTCCATTCTAAGTATGACATGTCTTGGTGTCTTTAGGTCTGGGTTAATTCTGTTTGGGACCCTCTGGGCTTCTTGAATCTTTATGTCTTTGGTGTTGTCTAGACTAGAGAAATTTTCAGCTATTATGGCCTGGAGAATGCTTTCTTCCTCCCCTTCTCTTTCTTCCTCTGGTAAGCCAATAATGCGTATATTGTTTCTTTTGAAGTCATCCCATAGGACTCTGTTGTTGTTTTCAGCATCTCTTAATCTCTTTTTGAGATCTCTTACTTCTTTTTTAGTTGTCTATTTTGTTGCCCTGCTCTGATACTGTTTTAGCTTGTTCAGCTAGTTGCATTCTTAGCTCAGCGATTTCAGCTTTCAGCTCTCTAATAACCATGAGATAATTAGAATTTTCTTCCATATTCTCATTTGTTGTTCCTGCATTTCTGATTACAATTTTTTCAAATTCTTTACTCACTCCTGTTATTATTTCCTTAGCTAATGTTTGGATGTTGAACTCGTTATTTTGTGCTTCACCCTCTGGAGGACTTTTAGCTGGACTCTTGTCCTGGTTCGAGTCTCCAATATTTTTTCTTGTTGTTTTAACTATTTTATATATGTTAACAGTTTTTTCAATCCCTGAGTTGGAGTTCAGTGGTGTAAAAGCCTCTTTTTTTTTCTTCCCTGTAGGCTATGGGAGCCTGAGGGCTTTTAAACTATCAATAGGCTTCTTAGCTTAATCACTGACTCCTGACCAAGAGATAAAGCAGGGTGTGGTAGAGATAATCTAGTGGTTATGCAAAGAGACTTTCGCAGCCCCTCAGCTATGCCACCGAGGTATAGGTCTTCTCCTGAGTTTCCAGGTTAGATCTCTGTCCCCTGGTGTCCCTCCCTGTTGCTGCTCCAGATTCTGAGGGTAGTAGCAATGGAGACTCAGAGTTGCACTTGGTGAGTCTCTGGGGAGTCCTTTCCTCCCTTCAGCTGTCCCCTTGTTGTGTAGCAGACTGGAGGTGGTGTCTCCACTGATAAACTGTTGAACTGTTAGCAGCCACTTAATCTCTCCTTAGGCCCCTCTTTCCTCTCTGTCACCAGCCACGCGTGTTTGTACTCACGGGTGATTTACTGGGTTCCTGTGGTCATTCTAGTCCTGTCTTGTTTTGGTCCGGGTGGTCTCCTTTGGTATTCCTAGTTGATCCGGGAGAGGAGAGGAGAGGAGAGGAGAGGAGAGGAGAGGAGAGGAGAGGAGAGGAGAGGAGAGGAGAGGAGAGGAGAGGAGAGGAGAGGAGAGAAAGCGATCTGCTGCTCGTAGCTCCGCCTCCGGAAGTCGAATCTCAGACCATCATTGTAGCACATGCAATGCCAGGAATTTGAGACCTCATTTTTGAGAGTCCAGGGCTTTATTCACTGCACCACCTCCTTTTTTTGGTGTTGAGTCCAAATTCTCTCTCTCCTTCTCCCTCAGCAATTCTATTTTCTACACCTTAGCTCTCAAGATGAGGTTTAGCAGCCTCTCTGACATGCTGTGTTCCCTAGCCTGGCACTTCTCATAGGGAATGAACTACATTTTGTTATTAGTTACTTCATTGCCTTCCACACCAGCCTGTGAGTTCCTAAGGCAAAAGCCACATCCCCACTTGACACTGTAGCTCCACCACTGCACACTGTGCCACGCTATTAGAAAGCAGTAATGGATATGTAATTTCTGGGGATTAGTACAAAAAACAGCAACAGTAAAATGTAGTCATTTGTCTGAAAAAGTCATGAAAAACTGGACCAGTGTGAAAGCTCACCTAGGATAGCCTGATCTGCAGTGCATGTGACTCAGGTTCAAGTTCCCAGGCTCCCCATGGCACTGAGGGAAAGTTTGGAGATACGGGAGGATGGGAGATGGGAGGGGGTTGGCTACCGGCACCCAGTCTGTGAAGAAGCTTCCAGGCCTTCCTACTTGAGTGGGTGAAGTTCAGACTTTCCGTGAGTTGTTGCCAGCGGGCTTGGCGTGCTGCATCCAGGGAGGCAATGAGATGGTCAGCCACATCTGGGTCGCCCGACTCATCATACTGCTTTAGTAGTTGCTCGCATTCAGCATCAAGACAAGGCGTATAGTTAGCACGTCTCCCACGAGGAACGGCTTGGGAAGCTGCTTTGAAGATGGCTTGGCGGAAGCGCCTGTAGGAATCTTCAGAGGGGATAGAGTTAATTGGAATTGCAGGAATAGATTTGTTGGTAAGATCACTGAACAGACGCCAGTTTGCTTTCTGAAAGTTCCATCTTAGTTTCTCCGAGCACAGAATCAGTGGGAGCTGGAGACCAATGTGGATGATAGCTGGGCGGTGATGACTGTGCGGGAAGATCTTGAGAACTTGTCTCGTAGCGGGAAAGGCTTGGCCGTTGACTGTGCTAATCCAGCACAGGTTGGGTGATGAGTCTTTATTCCATCTAGCACTGTGAAAAGAGCCTGGCTGTTTGGGAGCGTATAATAGGGAGAGGTCATTCGCTGAAGCCCAGTCGGCTAAGATAGAGCCGTCAGCACGAGTGGAGGAATATCCCCAGTCTTGGTGATGACTATTAAAGTCTCCAACGTAAATGGCTGGGTGATTCGGGCTAGGCAGGACCTTATTATCCCATGAGGCACTGGGAGGCTTATATACGTTGACGAGCTGAATAGTTCCAATAGTAATGGAGTCGTAGAAGGTCGAAGAGGCCGTATGGTAAATGATAGCAATGATGATAATAATAATTATGATATAACAGTAATGTGATATGGTAATAAAAAATTATAATAATTTAACATGTTGACAACAGAATATGCAACCAAATATGGAGCCCTGCTGAAAAAGGGGCTCTGTCTTGAGTGGCCACAGAGAGCACACACCCTAAGGGTATGTTCTTAATATTCAATGATTGGTTAGCGGAGTTTAATAACTGCATGTTCTGAAGACCCCAAGTATTCTCTTCAGCCCATCTGCCACTACTGGGCCTCTACCTGGGACAGCTAGCTGGCTGTCCACAGACTTCTCCACTCAAGACATCTGCCAGAAGCTCATACTCAACATGCTTCACACTTAATGGTTCCACAACCACACCACACCCATATCTGCCCTTCCAATATTTCCTATCTCAGAAACAACACTACCTTCTACTCGGCTGCCCATTACAGAAGCTAGACAGTCATTTTGGAAACCTCACTTTTTCTTTTCAAACATGGCCAAGCCCATGCTAAGTCCTACAAAATTTAATTCCTTGATGACAGGTCAATTTGTCTCTTTCTTTAATTCTTACAACTTCCTGTCAGACAGAGCTTGTCCTATGGTTCCATGGCTGTTCCTGTTCTCAGCTCTGTCCTCCACTGGTCCACAAGACACAGGGTTGTCAGGGTGGTCTATTTATTTATTGAGAGGGAGAGACACCACAGTTCCGTGGTTGAATGCCCATGTGAGGGAACCTGGAACTGGCCAAGCATTTCTTTCTTCTGATCCCAGGGTGCTTTTAAAGCATTATTCCCCTCATACAATTCCCTCTCCTCCCTACCTTTCTGTCTCTGATGTCCCCCTAGGGTTTCCAGTTGTCCCTCTGTATTTCTGGCCCTAATCTCACTCTTGCTACCCTTTTTTTTATATTTATCTATTTATTCCTTTTTGTTGCCCTTGTTAATAATAACAACAATAACTACAACAACAATAAAAACAACAAGGGCAACAAAAGGGGGAAAAAACTTAAAAAATAAAAAAGATAAACGGGGAACTAGGTAGGGTCCTGCCCTTAGTGGGCAGAGAGGGAGAGTGTAGAAAGCAGTAACTACCATCATGCTTATTATTATTACTTTAAAATGTAGCAACAGAGAATGAACTCAGGGCCCCACACATACATGACACAGTTTCTTTCTCAGAGAGTGAGGAGAGACACATAAAGAGGAGAAAGCTCTCTGCACTGCTCCACCACCCATGGAACTCCCCCTGGTGCTGTTCATGATGCTCTTATGTAGAGTGTAAGAACCTGAACCAGGGCCTGTTGTGTGAGGCACTGTTCTACCAGGTGAGCTATATCATTTTATCTACAGGCTGTGACACCTACTGTTCACCAGGGTTGATTCGGCTGATCTCGATGGCTAGGTGTCCCCTTCCTCCCTCACCACTCCATGTGCGTCCCTCCAACAACTTCCCCCTAATAGGGAAGGACGGGACTTCAGTCAAGGGTATACGGGGAGGAGCTGTGCTCCCCTGCTGGAACCTCCAAACAAGCTCTCAGGGTCCATTTCATCTATAGACCAGCATAGTGAAGTAGACAGATAATGAAGCATCTGCATTCTATTCTAATATTAACCTGGGGGAAATTCTAGCTAGTGTTTTTTTTGTTTGTTTGTTTTTAGAATTTTTTTTCTAGGTGACTTTGCAGGTGGCATCATGGATAAAGTGTGTGTTTTTTTAAATATTTATTTATTTATTTATGCCCTTTTTGTTGCCCTTGTTTTATTGTTGTAGTTATTATTGTTATAGATGTTGTCACTGTTGGATAGGACAGAGAGAAATCGAGAGAGGAGGGGAAGACAGAGAGGGGGAGAGAAAGATAGACACCTGCAGACCTGCTTCACTGCTTGTGAAGCGACTCCCCTGCAGGTGGGGATCCTTATGCCGGTCCTTGTGCTTGGCGCCACCTGTGCTTAACCTACTGCGCTACCACCCGACTCCCTTGGATAAAGTGTTGAACTCATAAGCATGAGTTCCCAAGTCCAATGTCTGGCATTGCATATGCCAGAGTTATGTGCTGGTTCTTTCTCTTATTCATTAAAAAAAAAAATCTTAAAAGGCTGAAGAGATAGCATGCTAGATTACAGTTATAACTCTTACAATCTTGTAAATCAATATTAAATCACTAATAAAAATAAAACATTAAATAAAAGAAGAGATAGCATGCTGGTTATGCAAGACTTTTATGCCTGAGGCTCACAGGTCCCAGGTTCAAATCCCAGCACCACCACAAGTTAGAGCTGAGCAATACTGTGCATATCTTTCCTTCTCTCTTGCTCTCCCTCTCTCTTTCTTCCACTCTCTCCTTCTTTCTCTAATTGAAATAAACATTAAAAATAAGGATAGAAGGGCCAGGTGGTGGTGGTGCACCTGGTTGAATGCACATTTTATGGTGCGTGAGGACCCAGGTTCAAGCGCCTGGTCCCCACCTGCAGGGGGAAAGTTTCATGAGTGGTGAAGCAGGACTCCAGGTGTCTCTCAGTATCTCTCCCTCACTATCTCCCCCTTCCCTCTTGATTTCTGGCTGTCTTTATCGAATAAATAAATAAAAATAATAAAAAAAAGGATATAGAAAAAGCTGTTGTGGGGGGCAGGTGTACCGGCATAAGCACACACGTTACCATGCATAAGGACCCACGTGGGAGCCCCTGCTCCCCACCTGCAGGGGGACCCTTCATGAGTGGTGAAGCAGCTCTAGAGGTATCTCTCTATCTCCCCATCCCTCTCAATTTCTATCTGTCCTAGCAAATTAAAAAGAAAGAAAGAAAGAAAGAAAGAAAGAAAGAAAGGAAGGAAGGAAGAGAAAAACTAGCTGCTATGAGTGGTGAATTTGTTATGGATGCACAGAGCCCCAGTGATAACTCTGGCGGCAATAAAAAAATAAATAATAGGGGCCCAAGCAGTGGGACACCTGGTTGAGTACGCGTTATAGTGTGCAAGTACCTGGGTTTGAGCCCCCCCAGGGTAAAGCAGGGCTGTAGGTGTCTCTTTGTCTCTTTTCCTCTCTATCTCTCCCTCCCATCTCAATTTCTGGCTGTCTCTATCCAATAAATAAATAAAGGTAATAAAAATTAAAGAAAAAATTAAAATAAAATAAAAAATAATATTTATTAGCAACACATACACACACACACACACACACAAACATATATATGGAGAGAGAGGTGTGGTGGGGACAAGAACCAGAGCATCACTCTGGCACACGTGATACTGGGGGGTTGAACTAAGAAATTCATGCTTGAGAATACAAGGTTTAACCACTGCACTGCTTCCTGGGTCCCGCTAACTTTCTTAAATTATTGTTCTATAGAAATCCAGTTATGTGTAGAGTATCCTTCACTTCTCTCTGAACCATCACATTCTCCCTTTGAGACATCTATGGATTAAAGGTGACAGCTTGCTTGGCAGACAGACTTTCCAGTCCTTAAATCATCCTGTCTCTTCCTAGATGATTCCTGGCTTCCCTTTGATCTTACTTTCATGCCTCTGATCTTAGAATCAATTTGTCAGAGTGCTAGTCTCCAATCTGGAGGAGGGCAATAAGAGGGAAGGTGCTTCAAAGGGAACCCTGTGCTTGTAAAGGCTGACAATCTTGAACTAAATAACCAACAAAGTAATGCCCTTAAAGCCACATTCTCTTATCACAGGATCCTTGTATCTAGTACATCTTCTACTTTGTTACTTTATGAAGTGCTTTTCCTGTGTGTGTGTGTGTGGGGGGGGGGGGCAGATTGAGGCACAATGCCCTGGCCTTTCCTTGATGGTCGCAGACCCTAACCTGCAGCTATGGCTATGTTCACAATCTGTAGATTTCTGTTTCCCTATTTAGAATTTGTCCAGAGAGATGAAGTGAGGGAGTTACTAGGAGTTAGGTGATTTGATCAATTGCCAACCACTTCCCACCTCATGTCCTTTATAGTACAGATGGAAGGTCTCTACATACACACCCCCAAAATTAAGTCTAGTTTTTCATTCATAGTGAAACTTAAACTTCCATGTTTTAATTTCTCTAAGTTTGCAGGTTTTTTTTTTCCCTTTTTCTTTTCCACAGTACTGCTCAGCTCTGGTTTATGTCGGTGTGAGGATTGAACCTGGGACCTCAGAGCCTCAGGCATGAGAGTCTGTTTGCATAAACATTATGCTATCTATCCCCCACCCATGCTTTAATTTCTTGTCTGGTATAATGGATGCAGTTATTTGCAATACAGCAACATGAGGTTTTATGTGTTTTTATGAGCTCACTCTAAGGACTGGAGAAGTAAAGCTAAAGACAGTAAATGCTTTTCTAAATGTTCATTCTACCCCTAAAAATTAGTCATATGACAAGATGAAGACAATTTATTCCTAACATGAAAATTTGAGTTTGGAGAAAGGTTTTTAGAAAATCTTACCTACATCCACTGATAGCTCCTCAAACAGTTTCCTATTGTTCTTTGGTTTACACTAGGACACAAAAGGAAAAAAATTCCAGGGGGCTGGGCAGTGGCACACGTGATTAAGCTCACACAGTACCATGTGGAAGGACCTGTGCAAGGGACCCGGGTTCAAGCTCCCACTCTCCACCTGCAGTGGCAACACTTCACAAGAGGTGAAACAGGTGTGTAGGTCTCTCTCTCCCTATCTCCCCCTCCTCTCTCAACTGCTTTTCTATCAAATAAAACAGAAGAAAAAAGGGGAGGGGAGAGAAAAAAATCCCTGTGCTGTTTTTGTGGTGGTCCAGATTGAGTAAGGGAATATATCTGCAGCCTAGAAATGTTAAGAGCTTTCATGGATGTTGTATGCTTTACATTGGGTTGTTCTAGCTCTCCCCCTGCCAAGAAAATTTGGATCAGTCCTGCTAATTTTGTGGGCTGCTTGGCCCCGCCCCAAGGAACCCAGAGAGGGTTCCAGAGTTGCAGAGTTGGAGAGTGGGAGAGTTGCAGAGAGAGAGTGCTTGGCGCCGCGGGGGAAAGAGGCAGCAGAGTTCTGTTTGGTGATTAGTTTGGTTTAGTTTATGAATCGTTGTTCCTGAATAAAGAAATACAGCTTCCCTGCCCAGCCGTATGTCTCTGGTCATCTCTGTTACCCGCCCATGAAGCTAGCCCGGCCAGCTGGAGCTTCCGAATTTTAACAACAAATGGCGCCCAACGTGTGGCATGAACCCACGACTCTGAGATTAAGAGTCTCATGCTCTACCGACTGAGCTAGCCGGGCTAGCTTCACGGGTGGGTAACAGAGATGACCAGAGACATATGGCTGGGCAGGGAAGCTGTATTTCTTTATTCAGGAACAACGATTCATAAACTAACCCAAACTAATCACCAAACAGAACTCTGTTGCCTCTTTCCCCCGCGACGGCACCAAGCACTCTCTAACTCTGCAACTCTCCAACTCTCGAACTCTGGAACTCTGCAACTGTAGTCATTTAGTTAAAAAGAAAAGGGGGAATTGTTGTATGCTTTACATTGGGTTGTTCTAGCTCTCCCCCTGCCAAGAAAATTTGGATCAGTCCTGCTAGTTTCGCGGGCCCGCTTGGCCCCGCCCCAAGGAACCCCAGGAGGGTTCCAGAGTTCCAGAGTTGGAGAGTTGCAGAGTTAGAGAGTGCTTGGCACCACCGCGGGGGGAAAGAGGCAGCAGAGTTCTGTTTGGTGATTAGTTTGGTTTAGTTTATGATCGTTGTTCCTGAATAAAGAAATACAGCTTCCCTGCCCAAAAACAAACAAACAAACAAACAAAAAATATGGCCCCCTCAGGCCTTCCCTTGGCAGCACACTGGTTCTTGTTACTTGCTTACATGTTTCTCCATGTTTGTGCCAGTTTCTGTTTTTAAAAATGCCTGTACGATATAGGTTTCTGTTCACCCCACACCCCTGATACTGTGGTCATTTAGTTAAAAAGAAAAGGGGGAATTGTTGTATGCTTTACATTGGGTTGTTCTAGCTCTCCCCCTGCCAAGAAAATTTGGATCAGTCCTGCTAATTTCGCGGGCCGCTTGGCCCCGCCCCAAGGAACCCCGAGAGGGTTCCAGGGTTGCAGAGTTGGAGAGTGGGAGAGTTGCAGAGAGAGTGCTTGGCGCCGCGGGGGAAAGAGGCAGCAGAGTTCTGTTTGGTGATTAGTTTGGTTTAGTTTATGAATCGTTGTTCCTGAATAAAGAAATACAGCTTCCCTGCCCAGCCGTATGTCTCTGGTTGTCTCTGTTACCCGCCCATGAAGCTAGCCTGGCCAGCTGGAGCTACCGAATTTTAACAACACATGGATGTCAAATGCTTAATTAGGAAAGAAAGAAAGAAAGAAAGAAAGAAAGAAAGAAAGAAAGAAAGAAAAGAGGAAAGAAAAAGGAAGGGAGAGGAGGAGGAAGAGAGGAAAGAAGGAAGGAAGAGAGAAAGGAGAGAAGGAGAGAGAGAGAGAGAGGGAGAGAGAGAGAGAGAGAGAGAGAGAGAGAGAGAGAGAACACCTTACTACTTTTCCATTCCACTCCTCACCTCCTACCCCAGTGTTATAACTTGGGGACAAAAGACCTACTTTTTGTTCCCCAACTTAGTATATGCATACTAACTGGTGGGGAGGTGGGAAGGAGACACAAATGGATCCTCATTTCAAGTATTCACTTAATTTTTACGATTTCCCTTAAAAAGGCTGGCCACACTAACTCTTGTTCAATGTCACCTTGCAGTAGAACTGATACCCCCCCCCCCAGCATTTGACAAACAAGAACAAAATGGATAAAAGATATGGTTTGGCAATTGACGGAAGGGAAAATGCAAATGTTCAATAAACAGACAAAGAGATGCTCAATGCTTTTAGGAACCTATTTGAAAGGAAAAAAAAATCATGGGTCTATGCATGTAAGATTCTGTATTTGACAGTGATTGTTGTGGCAATGTTTGAACCTTTTAGCTCAAAGCCTCATGCATGAGAGTCTGCATAGCCATTATGCAATCTACTCCTGCCCTGTAAGATTATTATATGGGGGGAAGGAAGATAGTATAATGGTTATACAAACAGACTTTCATGCCACCATAAGCTAGAGCTAAGCAGTGCTTTGGTAAAAACAAAACAAGATTATTACATAGCCACTTAAAGTGTCAAATCTATGTTCTTATAACCTCAAGATATCTAAGTGAGAAAAACAAGATGCAGAATGGACTACATGAGCACAATCTCATTTCTGAAAAACAACAAGTATATACAGGTAACACATACACACAAGGAGTCTTATTCCAGGCCAGAATCGTACTTGCTCCTTTAGGCTGGATCACAGGCAAGTGCACAGGCTGTATACCAGGCAGGTGCATAGGATCGGACAGCTGCCTTCTTCACACTGTTCCTGGTGCACAGCCAGCACCACTTCCCAGCCCCTTACATTTCAACACATATCTGCCTTCTCAGCAAGACACCTCCGCTGGGAATTGTGTCTGAGCCGCTCCTCTCTATTCTAGCTCAGTACTTTTCCATTCCCAGCCCTTCTACTTCTCCACCCCTCCCCAAATTTCATGATAAAAATAAAATTAGTATGAGTGCCCAAATGTCTGCATTTCTCTTCATCACTGTGGAATATGAGAAGACTCAGAGAAGTAGGTTTGGGATTGATTTTGAGAGAGGAGTTAATTGGGTGATGAGGAATTTGCTGGCCCTTCCTCTTGACAGTTAACTCTCATTCATGTTAGCCAAACAGCAGCGTTTACACAGGTGCAGCCCTTCCTCCCTCCCTGCGCCCAGAGGGGGTGTTCTCTACCAATCTGATTAATAACTTTCTCTGGGAGCTTCATAACCTGAAACTATGCCCTTTAGTACCAACAGCATATATCCCTGTATGATTTACTCAGTGGCCACAGAGAGACTTTCAAAGTGCTAAATCAGTGACACTGTGATAAAGCAGAAGCACCTCTGGCCCCAAGCTCAGTCACTGCATCCACTGCTTGTGGGCTCTTCACATTCACACAGACTTCCCAGTTGAAGACCAGTCTGCTCCCCACCCCATGGGATCTGGCTGGAGAAGGATGGGGAGGGCAGGTGGAGCCCTCAGGATCATGACTGGAGCGGGGGCCGAGATAGCACAGTAGGTTAAACACACATAGTGTGAAGTGTAAGGACCTGTGCAAGGATCCCAGTTTGAGATCCTGGCTCCTCCACCTGTAGGGCGGTCACCTCACAAACTGTGAAGTAGGTCAGCAGGTTTCTATCTTTCTCTTCTCCTCTCTCAATGTCTCTCTGTTCTATCCAACAACAACAACAGCAACAACAAGGAAGAAAAGATGACTGCCAGGAGCAGTGGATTAGTAGTGCAGACACCGAGCCCCAGTGATAACCCTGGAGGCAAAAAAAAAAAAAAGTCACTACTGGAGTAAGTGGGGTAGAAGTCCTTGTTGGGAGCTCAAAGCAGCCAGTTAGACTTTTTACTGCTTGAAGAACACATTCCTTCTTCAAGGCAAGCAAAACTCAACATATATTGGGGTATAGTATGTGTAGTGTGTGTGTGTGTGTGTGTGTGTGTGTGTGTGTGTGCAGTAAGCCATAGCTATGCATGTCCATAGCAGCACTATGGAGAGAGTGGCCTTGCCTGTCAAAATGACGCCAAATACTCAGGCAGTGTTTCAAAAGTCCCTCCCAACACCCTTTCCCCTAAGACGCTACTAGATCTGAACAGCAGAGCTTCATCCATGCCCCTCATTTCTAGCCTTCACTGAAACCAGATGCTTTTGCCTTGAAGGACTGCAGAGCTCCTGTGTCACTGACTATGATTACACAGAGAGGTTCAAGGAGAGGAGTAACATTAAGTCTTAAGAGGGAGTTCCTTTGGAGAATCAAGTAGAGCAAATAGACTAAGACTTCTCCTTCCGCACCTCACAATGATCCTGGGTCCATGCTCCCAGAGGGATAAAGAATAGGGAAGATACCAAGGGAGGGGATTGGACATAGAGCTGTGGGGGTGGGCATTGTGTGGAAATGTACCCCTTTTATTCTGTAGTCTTGTCAATATTTCCATTTTATAAATAAAAATAAAATAAAAAAGAATCTGGGAAAAAAAGAACAAGACTTCTATCTGCACCCCTTTCTGTAGATCCCAAGAAATCTAAAAACTCATGTCAGAGGGCACCCCAGAGCAGATCATTTTCAAGTCTTCTGTCCCCTTTGCAGTCCACTCTGGGTTCCCACAAGGCATGAGGGTCAGAGTGGCTCTCCAGGGAGTCCCAGGGTAACTGTGTGCCGGAGGTGATGTGCATGGGAGAGAATCTCAGCCTCATTCACCTCTGGGGGCGGCCTCAGAAAGGTGGGCAACCTGTTTATTGAAAGGAAAGGCAGGCACATATACCCCTAACTCGGGGGAAGGTTGAGGTAACCATTAACCCAAACACAGAGCAACAATGCATAGTCACATTTTGACCAACAGACTGTTTGATCATAAGTAAAAGGTTACAATACAAGGTTTGGTACAAGCTTTACAATGTACATTTGTCCAGAGGTAGGTTGCAGGCACTTTAGGGCAATGGAGGGGTGGTGGGGGTGGGGAAGGGAGGCAGCTGAGCAATTAGGATGTTTGCTGGTGGTTTTAAGGTTAACTGCACACAGTAACTCATGGCTTTTAATTAAAGAAGGAAGTGGGGGAGGTGGCATGTGTAGAAAGGCACCCATGTCCGGGGGTCCAGCCATCATAAATTCCAGATACTGGGAGAACCTGCCCTTGTCTCGACCTAAAGGGAGAGTTGGGGGTCAACCTGCTCGGACCTCATGGAAACAATGGCCTGGACTTTCCAGGACAATGGGCCCCACTCTCCAACATCCCCTCACAGTAAAACCACTGGCCTGAAAAACCATATAAATCTCAAATTTCAAAATATCAAGTGGTTTTGCAAAGAGGTATTATTATAAGAATGGCATGAGAATACTTAAGCATATAGCATTTTGGCCTCCAATAAAAGGCTTTGTCCAAGTGGCACAAAAAAAGTAGGCAAAAAGTGAGCACATTAATCCAAACTTAACAATAAAGGTAGAATTTCTCTATTTTTTTAAAAAAATTATATATTTACTAATTAGAAAGATAGGAGGAGAGAGAGAAAGAACCAGCTATCACTCTGGTACACGTGCTGCCAGGGATCAAACTCAGGACCTCATGCTTGTGGGTCCAAAGCTTTATCCACTGTGCCATCTCCCAGACCACCAGGTAGAATTTTTCTAGAGCCAAAAGAAATCTAAAATTTCCAGGTTTCCAGAGATAATGGTGTTCAGTAGTCCAGTTCTAATGCAGGAAAAGGTCTTCTACATGAGACAAGGAGACAAGGCTCTAACTCACTTTAGTCAGCACCGAAGCTGAGCTGCTTCCCTTCGACCGTGGCTTCTTTTCTCTGCAGCACAGCAGAGCACCTTCAAGGCTTGTGCTTCAGAGTCCTGAGAGGGCAGTACTTCCTTCTCCTCTCTCATCACTAAGTCATCAGGTAAGGCGGCAGCACATGTGTGGGCAGATGTGCAGAACCATGCAATGCAAATGTCCTAGAGGAAAGTCCTGTAGTATCTGCCTGTTCTGGAGTGTTTAACTGGGAAGTTACAGAGTGGGAGCCCAAACACTAGATGAAAAGACTCTGGGGCACAGGGAGTATCAGTCCTAAGTTAAAGTCTGGTCCTCCCCCCCCCCCTTTTTAAAATATTTATTTATTCCCTTTTGTTGCCCTTGTTGTTTTATTATTGTAGTTATTATTATTGTTGTCACTGATGTCGTTGTTGCTGGATAGGACAGAGAGAAATGGAGAGAGGAGGGGAAGACAGAGAGGGGGAGAGAAAGATAGACACCTGCAGATCTGCTTCACCGCCTGTGAAGCGACTCCCCTGCAAGTGGGGAGCCTGGGCTTGAACCGGGATCCTTACGCCAGTCCTTGCACCTCCCCTTCTTTTATAGGTAATAACACCAAGGCCCAGAAATAAAGCTAAGAAGGGACCATTATCTATAAATAAATTATAAATACTCACTTCCTTGCTCAGGTCTGTTTCAGGTCTAAACTTAAGTATTTCTGAAGGCACGCTTTATATCCACAGAGTGGAGAAATACAGATAGCACAGATACTACTTCTCATGAGGTGGTAATCATTAAAACGGAGACTTTTTTTCTTGTCACTAGGCCTTCATTGCTCTAGGCCAACTTTAGTTTTTAAGTAGAAACAGAGAAATGGAAAGGGGGGGAATAGATCAGGAAGAGGGAGAGAGAGAAAGATACCACAGCACTGACGCTTCCTCTAGTGTGTTACAGGCTGGGCTTGAACTTCAGTCATGATCCAGGTGAGCTATCTTGTCTGCCCCACAATTTAGATTTTAAGGAATACAAACCAATACAGAAGTGCTGGAATGTGAGAAGGCACCTTTAGTTCTTCTCTTAAATCATTGAGGACAGGGACCCCATTACTCAGTAGCCCTCCCTCCCTCATGTAATTTCACTGTTGTCACCAGTTTCCTTGCAATGCAGGGTGCAAACAAAAGGCATCTTTGACACTGTTAAGAGTATTCATGGGATGCCCTGATTCCATTACACACTTTTCCAGCTGAAAGTAATTTGAAACGCAACATTAAACTGCACATTTCCAGAATGGAGGAGAAAATCGAGTACAAGGTGACAGAGAGAAACCATTTGGAAAACCTTTTCTGACAATGTGTATCAATTCCCAAGTATAGGGAGGAGACATCCATTTTGTCAGGAAGCATCAGACCTTGTGAATTCTGTTCAGATGCAGCAGAAGTGTCCATCTCCTTCAAAAGCATCAGAAATGTGCTGATGCAAAAGAAAACAGAGCAGCTGACAGAAAAAGTCAGGGCTACTGCTATTAGAGGACAGCCGAGCTGCTGATGCTAATTAGAGGTGTCAAAAAATAGCTGCAAGGAAAAATAATAATCCCAGGAGCCTAGAATTCCTTTGGGTGTGTTTCCAGTCATTCCATTTTCAGAATGGATTTTTTTTTAAAAAAAAGGTTTTATAAATATAACGACTTATCTAAAAAGATTTCATGTATGCAGTTAAGCTTTTCTGCAAAATGGTATAGGGTAAAAAGAAAAAAAACACATCTCGAAGCAGCAGCAAAAATAAGTGACCACTTGTCAGGCACTAACTGAGCCAGACATTTCTGCTTTCCACAGAATCAGCCCAGGCTGTATTTGTATCACCTACCTAGAGCATTTCTCAATGTCATAATTTAGCCACTTTCATATATATATATTTTTTATTTATTTATTCCCTTTTGTTGCCCTTGTTGTTTTATTGTTGTAGTTATTATTGTTGTTGTCGTTGTTGGATAGGACAGAGAGAAATGGAGAGAGGAGGGGAAGACAGAGAGGAGGAGAGAAAGATAGACACCTGCAGACCTGCTTCACCGCCTGTGAAGCGACTCCCCTGCAGGTGGGGAGCCGGGGTTTGAACCAGGATCCTTATGCCGGTCCTTGTGCTTTGCGCCACCTGCGCTTAACCCACTGCGCTACCGCCCGACTCCCCAATTTAGCCACTTTCTACAAACATCTTGCAATGCCAGCAACATTCACAAAACCCAATGCACCAGCACAGAATTTTCAGAGCAGGTAAAAGCCTCCTAGTCATTAAAGGAAACTTTGGAGGTGCTTGTTTCTAAAAAGAGGAACAACAACAACAACAACAACAACAAAAGCCAAGCGATCCATCTATAAATTAATGGTGGGTCTTTTTTTTTTTTTGCCTCCAGGGTTATTGCTGGGGCTCGGACCACGAATCCACTGCTCCTGGAGGCTATTTTTTTCCCTTTTGTTGCCCTTGTTGTTTTATCGTTGTTATGGTTATAATTATTGTTGTTACTGATGATGTTGTTGTTGGATAGGACAGAGAGAAATGGAGAGAGGTGGCGTAGACAGAGACGGGGAGAAAAAGATAGACATCTGCAGACCTGCTTCACTGCTTGTGAAGTAATCCCCTGCAGGTGGGGACCCGGGGCTCGAACTGGAATCTTTATGCTGGTCTTTGCATTTCACACCATGTATGCTTAACCCGCTGTGCTACTGCTGACCCCCAATGGTGGGTCTTTTAAATCCACATTCCATCAGAACTCATCTTTTAAAGTGTACCATGTAGTGGTTTCACTAAAACTGCATGATTGTCATTATTGTGTAATTCAAGAACATTTCCTTCACCTCAAAAAAGACACCCACCTCCACCTCAAAAAAGACACCCCACCTCCTCCTTAGCAGCCATTCCTCAACCTCTCCACTTCTCTATCTCCTGGCAACAACTAATTCTACTTTCTGTGTCTCTGGATTTGCCTTTTCTGGACCTGTGACATAAATGAGATCATATAACATTTGGCCTTTTATGTCTGGCTTCTCTCACTTAGCATAGTGTTTTCAGGGTTCATCCATGCTGCAGCATACATCAAACTTCACTCCTTTTTATGGTCAAATGACTATTTCACAGTATGACTCTATAGCATTTTGTTTATCCAGCTGACGGACATTTGGGTTGTACCCACTGTTAGGCTCTTGTGAATATTATACTGCTCTGAACACTCATGCTTTCATGCAAATATCTGTTTTTTAGTTCTCTTTGCTGTGTAATCAGGAATAGAATGGTTAGGAGTACATGGTAACTCAAAGCTTAACATTTTAAAGAATTGCCAATCACTTTTCCAAAGCAGTCACATAATTTTACAACCCTGTTGGGAATGCAAAATTTTAAAACTTTCTCCGAAAGGACCACAGAGTTCGAACTGATTTTTTTCTGAAAATTCCACAGTGGTTTCTTATTTTGCAGTTTTAAGAGCATTTTCTGGAAAAGTATGGCCTGTAAGCTTTCCTTTCAATGCACATACTGAACACTTAACAGTCCATTTTCCATTTACGTCACAGGGCATATAGTCTGTTCTCCTCAAGTGCAAGGTTAATACTTATAATCCATAGTGCTGCACAGTCCCTCTACAAGATATATACAAACATGCCTAAAGTCTCAAAATGAATACACATCTCTCCCTATAGTGAGTAGCCAGACTGGATGATGAATCGTCTTTTCTCCTCTCCTCCTTCCTTCTGCCTCCATCTCTCTCTCTCTCTTTCTCTCTCCCCCTCTCCCTCTGCTGTAGTCATTCTGGGAGGAAGAGTTTTCTTTTAAACCAGTAACTCCGATAGCTTCCTGCCTGTGTGCCAAGGTAGATAGGACATGCTGAGTCCGGGAAGCAATCTCTTTACTAATGTTCTGCATTAGTCACACTCGTGTTAGAACTGTGTCTAATTCCAACCTCTTTACTTTACAAAGCAGTGCAATGGAACAATAGAATACTGTCACATGAAGAGAAATAAAAATTCAAGGAGTGGAAACTAGATGCTTTGAAGGAGGTTGAGGCAAATATGGCACTTTAGCCTAGAGTGAAAAATGAGGAGTGATTTGATTGCACTTTCCTTCATGCATTTGAAATGGCTTATTTAAAGAATGTTGAGTGACCAGTCTTCATGCTCAGAGTAAAACAAACAAGAGGAAATTCTATTTAAATAAAATTTTCTGATCTTTACATTATACATTGACCAAAGCCCACAGGTCTTTATCCCTGGAACTCTTCAAAAGGACACCAGCAAGCTTTGTCTATATACTCCTGCCAAGAATCTTGAGGCATCCATCACTGTTGTTTCTTTATGATGTTATAGGTCAGGAATAACTTCTGCCATGTGAAGGCACAGCTGGATCCATGAATAATTTGTTTTAGGCTATATAATGTATTGAGAAAAATCTTGCAACCTATATACCGTATAAAAGTAAGCAGGACATCTTTGTTGCCACATGCCCCTGTTTAAAATAAGCTACCTCACCTCAGTGGACAGTACATGAGCTTGCCTGTGTTCACAGGAAGATTATGGGGCAAATGCTTCACCTGGAAAACCTCTGTGGTTCTATCTGTTAGGGGTTACCCCCATGGGAGTTCCTTACACATGATGAGAAGGGAAAACCCCCTTCTCATCATGATCATTAACTGGGTCTGGGGAGCCCTCTGAGATGCAGTGAATTGCTATCAAAGTTCAAAGTCTAGGTGAAGTTATGAACCAACTATGCTGGAGAAGTAAGCCACCCTGAGGCTTGTTTTGTGTGTGTGTGTGTGTGTGTGTGTGTGTGTGTGTGTGTGTGTATGTGTGTATTCCCAATTTGGAAACTTATTTTCTTCAGATTAAATTAATTTATGTATAAAAAAGCTTCCAAATATAGCTTATTAGGATGGTCATTGACTCATTAAAGGAAATACATATCTGAAAGTCAAACTAGAATAGCCACTTACTTAGAATTTTGCCATTCTGGTGTAGGGATTGTCCCCAACTGTGCCCCTAAGGAGGTGTATGTTAAGCAGCTTATCAATAAACCACAACTCTAGGACCAACTACCTAAGGAGGTGTATGAAAGAGAAAGTAAATTGCCTTTAGTGATCTCAGTCAGTCTTTAATGACAAAACAGTGCTCTGATTTCCCACTATTCTTTTCAGTAAGGAGTTCAGATCCTCCCCTCCTTTGAAATCCATAGAAAATAAAATAAGGGAAAGAAATAAGGTTGTACTGATTATTTCTGATCACTGGCTTTAAAACCTCACCACCTTGTTCATTCATATTACTGCCATAACCTTCCCTTAACAATTTCCCAAGCACATCTATTATTTTTGATTTTGACAACAGATATGAAAGGGTTCCATGCCAAATCTCCTTTCCTTACAAAAATTCTACTTAGGGGGGTTGCGCGGTGGCGCAGTGGGTTAAGCGCACGTGGCGCAAAGCGCAGGGACCGGCATAAGGATCCCGGTTCGAGCCCCCCGGCTCCCCACCTGCAGGGGAGTCACTTCATGGGTGGTGAAGCAGGTCTGCAGGTGTCTATCTTTCTCTCCCCTCTCTCTCTGTCTTCCCCTCCTCTCTCCATTTCTCTCTGTCCTATCCAACAACAAAGCAACGTCAACAATGGCAATAATAACCGCAACGAGGCTGCAACAACTAGGGCAACAAAAAGGGGAAAATGGCCTCCAGGAGCGGTGGATTCATGGTGCAGGCACCGAGCCCAGCAATAACCCTGGAGGAGAAAAAAAAAATTCTACTTAGACCAAAATTTACATCAGACTATTGCAATTGTCCAAATGAAAAATGAGAGTCTGGACTATTCGTGTCAGAACAGATTAAAACAATCTTAGAGTTAAAATTTATAACAATGTTTTAATTTTAATTTTGTGAAGGAGAGAGAGAGGGAAGTTGGAAGGAGAGAGGGAGGGAGAGGAGAGTGAGGGGCAGGCTATAGCACCATAGCTTCCTTCAATGTGGTGGGGGCTGGGCTCGAACTAAAGTCATGCGTATGGCAAAGCAGCACACTATCCAAGTGAACTATTTTGCCAGTTCTAATTCGGTATTTATTATATATATATATATGATTTTTAATTAGTGATTTAATAATGATTAACAAAATTGAGGGAGTAGGGCGGTAGCACAGTGGGTTAAGCACACGTAGTGCAAAGCACAAGGACTGGCATAAGGATCTTGGTTCGAGCCCCCGGCTCCCCACCTGCAGGGGAGTCGCTTCACAGGCGGTGAAGCCGGTCTGCAGGTGTCTGTCTTTCTCTCCCCCTCTCTGTCTTCCCCTCTGTTGGTATTCTTCGTATTGGTTTGGCCCCCTTCCCCCCAACTCTGAGAGAAATGGTTTGGCCCTTGCTAGTTTCGCGCCCCTCTTTCTCCCCAACCCCTATGCGAAGGACGCCCAGAGTCCCAGCAGCAGCCGCGGAGGAAGAATGATGGAGAAGCACATGGTGTGGTGATTTGCCCGTTCGTGAATAAAGATTAAACTGCAGCTTCTCAGCCCAGCCGTGTGTCCCCCGAGTCTCTGTCTCTGTCTACCACCGCGACGCTAGCCCTGCCAGCTGGAGCCTCCGAAACTTTAACAACACCCCTCCTCTCTCCATTTCTCTCTGTCCTATCCAACAATGATGATATCAATAACAACAATAACTACAATAATAAAACAAAAAGGGCAACAAAAGGGAATAAATAAATAAATATTTTTAAAAATTTGTAAGATTTTTAAATATATTCTCCCAAGTAAAGAAGATACAGAGGTCTGGGGTTCTGGTAAGGTTCCCAGATCAAACTATGTAAGATGATGATCTTCTACTGATAAAAGAGAGACAATGCATCTTTCATTTGAACATGTGAGTTTTGCTCAGATGGGAGGGCCATTGAGTCCAGAGTAAGGAACATGGCGTGGTACTCAGAAATGAAGTTGGGGCTTGAAGATACAACAAATAAACAGGCGTGAGCATAGTTATGCTTACATAGTAGCTAGAAATATAGAATAGAAATAAGTATTCTAATTGTGTGGAATTGTACCCCTCTTATCCCATGGTCTTGTTGATATTTTTTATTTTATAAGTATTTTATAAGTAAATAAAAAATAGAAATAAGTATTCTAGGGGACACAAATAATAAAATGAAAGAGGTAGGGAGTCGGGTGGCAGCGCAGTGGGTTAAGTGCAGGTGGTGCAAAGCGCAAGGACCGGCATAGGGATCCCGGTTCGAGCCCCCAGCTACCCACCTGCAGGGGAGTCACTTTACAAGCAGTGAAACAGGTTTGCAGGTGTCTATCTTTCTCTCCCCCTCTGTCTTCCCCTCCTCTCACCATTTCTCTCTGTCTTATCCAATAATGACGACATCAATAACCACAACAATAAAAAAAAATCAAAGGCAACAAAAAAAGGGATTAAATAAATAAATATATAAAAATAAATAAATAAATAAGTCCAGCAGATCAGTAAGACTGTGTGCTTCCTAGACCACCTTTCACCAGAAGAAAACAAACAAATAAAAATTGTGTTTTAAAAGGAAGGAGGCAAAATACTAAATGAGAACAAAACAAGCTAGGCTTATTCCTACTCTCTCTCTCTCAATTTAAATTGGCTTTACAACAGTTTTCCTGAAAACTATCTCTCAGGGCCAGGTGGTGGTGCACCTGGTAAACTGCACACATTACAGTGTGCAAGGTCTCAGGTTCAAGCCCCTGGTCCCCACGTGTAGGCGGGAAGCTTCACGAGTGGTGAAGTAGGGCTGCAGGTTTCTCTCTCATTGTTTATCTCCCCATTCCCTCCTGATATCTACCTGATAAATAAATAAATATAATTTTAAAAATTAAAAGCAAAAAAAACTATCTCAAGTGATAATATAGAACCACTAATATTAAGTAAACAAAATTATTCATACTCAAAAAAAATTGGGAAACATGTTTCCTTGTTGTAGGACTTTTGTGAGCCTTTGATACACCAATATGTACTACTGTTCTCCAAAACTAGATATCTATACAGTAATTCCTAACCTGACTAGGCTAGAGGCATCTTCTAACAGATCTCTACTTTCTAAGAATGGAGGCACTTGAGAATTATAAACTCGGACACAGGAGGCATTAATCCAGAGACCCTCCTTAAACCATAGTCCAAAACCTTATCAGGTGAAAAAACAGGGATGCTGTCTTTTGGGGCAAAAGCTCCACTCTTCACTTCTCTTGCTCTGATTCCATTTTTTTTTGAGTTATGCTTCATTCACAAACTTGCACAGGGGAAAGGGGCTGAGTTATCTGGAAGAAAGCTTCTGCCTCTTTGGCTTTCTCCATTCTGGTTCATTGTCTTTATCTTCCCCCCCCCCTTTTTTTTTTACATATTTATCTATTTGTTCCCTTTTGTTGCCCTTGTTTTACTGTTGTTATTGATGTCATCATTGTTGGATAGGACAGAGGGAAATGGAGAGAGGAGAGAAAGACAGAGAGGGGGAGAGAAAGACAAACTGTGAAGCGACTCCCCTGCTGGTGGGGAGCCTGGGTTCGAACTGGTATCCTAACGCCGGTCCTTGACCTTTGTGCCAGGTGTGCTTAACCCACTGTGCTACCGCCTGACTCCCCTTCTTTGTTTTTATTACTATCCTTAGAATGCTTAATCTATTGAGAACTAGTATTTATGCATATCACAAATATTTTTCAAATAATTCTATGAGACAAATAATGGTTTACAGAACAGTTGTTGATATATGAGTATGATTTCTTCTGAGATCAGACGAGATCAGGCGTGTTCAGGGTGGTATGGCTGTAGAAGAGTATGATTTCTTATCTTACCCTAACAGGTGTCTGTACACTACTCCCACCACCAATTTAAGTCTTTCTCTCCCACCGTGCACTGGGTCTTCATTGTCCTCTCTACTCACTTTTCTCTACCCTTGCCCCAAAGTCCTTTGCCTTGCTACAAAACATTACAAAACTGGGGGGGGGGGGCATTCCATTAAAAATGGGCAGATAGGGGGTCGGGTGGTAGCACAGTGGGTTAAGTGCATGTGGTGTGAAGTGCAAAGACAAGCTTAAAGGTAAGGATGCCAGTTTAAGCCTCGGCTCCCCACCTGTAGGGGAGTTGCTTCATAAGCGGTGAAGCAGGTCTTCCCTCCCCTCTCCATTTCTCTCTGTCCTATCCAACAACAACGACATCAATAACAACAATAATAACCACAACAATGACAAAACAACAAGTGCAACAAAAGGGAAAAAAAATAGCCTCCAGGAGAAGTGGATTCATGGTGCAGGCACCGAGCCCCAGCAATAATCCTGGAGGGAAAAAAAAAAAAGAGGAACAGACTCTTCACTAAGAAGATATCCAGATGGCTAACAGACATAAGAAAAAAAATGCTTCAAGTCACTGACTATCAGAGAAATGCAAATAATGGCAGGAATGAAGTAGCACTTCACACCTGGGGAAATGCTATACGTTAGAAAGGTTCTTTTAAACAGTTTTCCAGGTAAGTGACTTCAACTAGCTGCAACCTGATTTCAAGTAGCTGCAACCTGAAGCTTGCGAACTTGTTGTGCTCTCCATTTTATTTTTGCCGTTGCTCTTTCTCTGGAATGACTTTCTCTGTTCTACAGGATAAGGGTGAAACAGGCAACGAACAGGCAGCTTTTGTCCTAGCCTGATTCTGACAAAAAAAAAAAAAAAAAGTGTGATGTTTTTGCACTTGGCTCATCAAGAGTAACTCAGATTTAAAATAAAAAAATATTTCTTAATATAATGTGTTCTTTCTCTGTTCATAGATTTTTTGTGTTCAACTTTTGGAGAGGGAGAGTAAGAAAGGGTTTCAAAATTAGAATGTTCAGGTCTTGCCTACACGACTTCTTACTTCTCCCTGGACCATCCTGAAATTGGGTTCTAACTCATTTCTACAAAGTGTTGATGTCCCACTATCATTGCTTTCCTAATGGGTCTCATCCGACTCAGGGATCCGTCTAGCATCTACAGAAGGAATGTCTTCTGTATTATATATATTTTTCTATTTTGCAACCATTCAGAACATAAGCATGAGGGTCTTAAACTATTAATAGATCCTAATCCTATTAATTCTGACAGGGAGATGACCAAGAATGGACAGTAATACTAACCTATCAAAACTAGTCACAAGGCAAAAGCTCCAGAATAGACTTATAGTTATGGAACACAGTTAAGAGAACAGAAATGACCTTCTTCAGTTATTTATCAGAAATTGAGGTGGTCAAGGAAAAGACTAATGGATGACTTGATGCCAAAGGTGTAATGCTGATAGATGACAAGGTAGATATAGAAGTATTATTCCACTTAACCATCAGTTTGAAAAGGGAAAAAAGTAAAAGTCACAATGGGCCTACAACTCAAGACAGATGAAAATATTTCAGAAAAGAATTCTGATGTAATAAATAGGATCAAGTCTTTTAGGTTCAACAGATAATATTCTGGGTTCTTGGAGTTAGGCAGTGGCACACTTGGTTAAACACACAAGGACTGAGATTCAGACCCCCAGTACCTACCTGCAGGTGGAAAGCTTCATGAGTAGTGAAGCAGTACTGCAGGTATTATTCCCTCTTCCCACCACCCCATAGAGGAAAAAAAAAGAAAACCAATAAAATTTTTATTTTGACTTTTAAAAGGTAAAACAAACAAATATCTTTTGGTTGGTGACAAAGAAGAGCAGCTGATATAAATAAAAAATAAAAATAAGCAAATTAAAAATGGTGGACAGGTTCACAAGAATTAAAGCATTTCTGTCCATAATATAATTATTGTGATTCAGCTCTGTGGCATGGCTGCCAGGTGAGTGAGGCAGGGTTATAATTTGCAGTCTTTGTGGGGGGTGGGGAGGTGGCCATCAGCTTACACTACCAGTTCAGTGCTAAGTGCTTCCATGTGGGAACAGGGAAATCACACAAGAACAGGTTGGGGTGAGAAGCTTGAATTGCTCTGAGAAGATGAGAAGGAAACCAGGGATACTCATTCTGATGTGGAGAATTATAATGGGTCTTTCTTTCTTTCTTTCTTTCTTTCTTTCTTTCTTTCTTCTTTCTTCTTCCTTCTCTTTTCTTTCCTCTCCTCTCCTCTCCTTTTCTTTCTTTCTTCCTTTCTTTCTTTCTTTCTTTCTTTCTTTCTTTCTTTCTTTCTTTCTTTCTTTCTTTCTTTCTTTCTTTTCTTTCCTCTCTCCCTTCCTTCGCAGTGCTCAGCTCTGGCTTATGGTGGTATGGGAACTGAACCTAAGACCTTGGAGCCTCAGGCAAGAAAGTTTCTTTGCATAACCATTATGCTATCTCCCCCACCTTAATAGATGCTTTTTTAATATTTGAGGGTCTGTCAAGTAGAAGCATGGTCATTGTTGGGTGGTATAAATGAGTCTTTTTTTAATATTTATTCCCTTTTGCTTCCCTTGTTTTATTGTTGTATAGTTGTTGGAAAGGACAGAGAGAAATGGAGAGAGGAGGGGAAGACGGGGGGGGGGGGGAGAAAGACAGACACCTGCAGACCTGCTTTACTGCCTGTAAAGCGACCCCCCTGCAGGTGGGGAGCCGGGGGCTTGAACCGGGATCCTTAGGCCGGTCCTTTGTTCCATCTGTGCTTAACAGGCTGCACTACCACCTGATTCCCGAAATGAGTCTTTTTATTTAACTCTGTTAACCTGTATTTTTAAAATAACATTGATTATGTAATATGTTTTTTTACTAGGAAAATGTTTTATGATGTAAATAGGTGTATATAAATATACAAAATTAAAAAATTGGCAAATGAAGAAATGGTTCAAGTGGTACAGTGCTGGGCTCACATGCTGGAGGTTACTGGTTCAATCCCCAGCACTATATGTACCAACATCTGCTTTGGCTTCTTTCTCTCGTCATGTGAAATTCTCTCTCATATATAATCAATAAAATAAATCTTTAAAAAACACACAAAGCCATGCTTGAAGGGAATCACTGTCATAAAGAAAAACAAGTCTAGGCTAGAGAATACTAAGTTACTATTGAACCAGTGACACTAAGAACATAGTTATGAAAAGGTTAAAAGTTTGTACTAAGGGGAGTCGGGCAGTAATGCAGCGGGTTAAGCGTACATGGCGCAAAGCGCAAGGACCGGTGTAAGGATCCCAGTCCGAGCCCCCAGCTCCCCACCTGCAGGGGAGTCGCTTCACAAGCGGTGAAGCAGGTCTGCAGGTGTCTACCTTTCTCTTCCCCTCTTTGTCTTCCCTTCCTCTCGCCACTTCTCTCTATCCTATCCAACAAGGACTATAACAATAAAATAAAAGGGCAACAAAAAGGAATAAATAAATAAGTATAAAAATGTTTTAAAAAAAGAAAATACTTAAAAAAAAAGGTTGTACTAAGAAATATAAGAATAGGAGGGGTGATGATAGAAGTGTGGCCACTGAGTTCTAGAGAAGCTGACTAATAGGGAGGGTTGGGAGAGAGATGATACCACAAAAAGGTTAACAACCAAGGGAACGATCTCTGCCAGGAACTGCAGAGTGGGAGAGGGGGAGACACCAGGATTTTTAACCATGAACCAGTTGGATCTTGTAAAGTTGGTGGAAAAGTGGCTATGATGACAGTAAAGATTAATCAAATCAATCAAAAGGATGTCCAGGAGTTCAGCAATGAAATATCCCCTAGAGTTCACATGGAACACTTGAAGCTGGATTGATCCAGTTAAAAAATAAAGTTATCTTGTAATTTTGTAAATCAATATGAAGTCACTAATAAAATTAAAGATAACTGTAGACGAGGAGAAGGTGGCGGGTCCAGGTTGACTCTTTAAATACATCAACACCTGAGTCATTTCAACTGCCCAGGTGAGGTGCCTCAGCTTTATGTCTGTTTTCCCTACTCCCTCAAACCCTGGGGTAAAGTCTGACTACAAATATAAATGATCTGAGTATAGGCAATAGGGGTGGCAAAAGAGAAAGAACATCTACAGACTAAGGAGCATGCTTTTTTTTTTTTTTTTACCACACCCTACTCCCTAAAAAAAGATTTATGAGTATGTTTGAGAGAGGGAGGAGAGGGAGAGAACACACCAGAGTATCAGTGTGGCGTACGTGGTGTCAGGGATCAAACTCAGGATCTCATGTTTGCAAGTTCTGCACTCTGCCCACTACATCATGTCCTCTTATGCAAAAATCATTCTCTCTCCACTAGAATTAATAGTTTCAGGGGTTGGTTGGTGGCTCACCAAGTTAAGTGCACATAGTACAAAGTGTGAGGGGACCCATCCTGGGTGGAGACCCTGGCTCTGCATTTGTGTGTGTGGGGGGTCCCTTTTACTGCTTTATAAGCAGTAAAGCAGGACTTCAGGTGTCTATTTTTCTCTCCCTCTCTCTCTTCCCCTCCTCTCTCAATTTCTCTGTCATATCCAGTAAAGTGGGGGGAAAACAAGGGTCACCAGGAGTAGTGGATTCATAGTGCAGGCATCGAGCCCCAGCAACAACCCTGGAGGTATGACCATTGCTGGGTGGTAGAAATGAGTCTTTTTATTTAACTCTGTTAACCCGTATTTTTAAAATAACATTATGTAATATGTGAAGGAAAAAAAAAAGAATAAATAGTATCAGTAGTGGAAAGTTAACTTCCACGAAGCAAGGATAGGAAGGGATAGGAAATAATCTACAGATCAATAAAGGACACAGTTAAGCTTAATCCAAACTACATAGAATTTAACTTCTTCCTTAAACTATAGAATAAAAATAAAGTAGGTCACACAAGTATTTCATAGGAATGAGGAAGCAGTCAATCAAGTGGCAAATTCACTGGGAGAAAACTCTTTTTCTTTCTCCAGCAAATCAACCAGAAATATGTCATCATAAAGACACTATTTTCAAATGTTTTTCTAGGGGCAAGGTTCAAGTTTTACAACTTGAAGCTTGTTCTTATAATAACCCTGTTGGAGAGGCACTTCCTATCATAATACCACTTCACAAAACACTCATGAGAAACAGTCTTATCAAATCCCATGCATGCTTCAGTGTCCCAATTTCTATGAACCTATTCAAATTTACTTCTCAGATGCTCAGCACCGGTCAACAAGTCACACTCTCCATAGAACAAGAGGCTCTTCGAACACAATCAGCCTATTCCCATGGGCTGATCCTATTCACAACACCTCTCAAGGAGAATCCCAGATGGAAATGTCTCCCCCCACCCCACCCCCAAACCTGCGTGCACAGCCACAGCTTCTGCAATTCATGAGAGAGGTTCAGAAGAAATTAAAAGCCTTAATAAAGGCATATTATTATAATTTGAAACATGAGTTTGCTGCTCAAAAGGCTAAACTGTAGTGCTTCAAGTTAAGTGCTTCAAACTGCCAGAGAATCCTGGAGTAGTGCATCCTAATTACAATCACGTTCCTTCAATCACAGATGAAAAAGTGCACACTTTTCTCATGTTAGGCTGGGATCACTTAACAGTCATTTATGGAGGTTGTGAGCTCTCTTTCATGGGAATCAACATCTTCATTTGGTTTCCACATGGATAATTCTTGGAAGCTGCAGTCTTTGAAGGACATCTATTTTTGCCTTGAGGTCTGGTGGTGTCAGAGGTCACATGAACCTCACAGATGAAAACTAAGCATGACTCATCCCTGGCCTTCAGCATTCTTACCAAAGGGAGGTCGCTGTGTACGTGGGAGGTTTCTGCATTTATATGACTTATGTGTGTTTATTTGTGATTTAAATTGTTTTCACCAGTTTGGGTTCTGAGGAATCTAGAGATGATCTATCACACACATTCACACCGGAGAGTGAATGTGAGAGAATTCATTGCGACAATTAACTCCCAGCTTTGCTTCTCGATTGACTCACTGTTCTTTCTTGGCTATGGGACACAGTGTGGCCAAAGCTGCAAGCATCTTAGCTTTCTGCCTACGCAGTTATAATCTTTCTCCACATACTGGCTAGACCACATGCATGCCTTTAAACTGTGAAGAAACAAAGGGGCATTGGTCCGAGAAAGGTCTCCCACAACCAGGACATGTACGGCACTTAAGTAGACCTCTCTAGTTCATGAGAGACTCAGTGGCTAAACCACTTCCCAGAATGACTAGACACCTACTTTTCCTATAAAAGGTGTAAAGTGGCAAAATGGTTTAGTATAGTTCATATGTGACAAAGCACTGTCTTTTAGCAATGAGCCTAATGATTTACTTCTTTTTTTTTTTTTTTTTTTTTGCTTCCAGGCTTATCACTGGGGCTCAGTACCTACACTACAAATCCACTGCTCTTGGAGACTCCCCCCACCCCATTTTAGTTGCTCTTGTTGTTGTTATTATTGTTATTGTTGCTGTTGAATAGGACAGAGAGAAACTGAGCAAGGAGGGGAAGACAGAAAGGGGGAGAGAAAGATAAGACACCTGCAGATCTGCTTCACCGTGTGTGAAGCAACCCCCATGCAGGCGGGGAGCTGGGAGCTCGAACTGGGATCCTTGCACCGGTTCATGCACTTCTTGCCATGTGCAATTAAACCACTGCACCACCACCTGGCCTCTGGCAATTCACTAAGTTGATAAACCCCTTTTGGGTCCTCAGCACCTCCTCTTTCAGGGGACAGATAACTCCAAAACTCATGGCTGCCACTAGGCATTGGCTAGAGGAGCACAGCGCAGAGGTGTTGTTGTTGGTAATATAGTCACAGGTATTTTTGAGCTTGGAAAAACCTCGAAGTTCAATCACTTTGAAGAATCAGGGAGGTGAGCAGCTTGGCCCAATGGAAACACAAGTCTTGACCATGGCCTCCAGGTTGGCTCTTATGAATGTTGTGCCGTCTCTGCTTCTGAAGGACTATTACTTCCCAGCTAGCCTGCTGGCTGTTCCTGGGCACCGAGGGGGTGCACCCATGGTCAATTTGTCATCCTCCAGTGAAGGCCAGGATTCTTTTTGGTTCTAGATCCTTGCCTGAACCCACTGCTAGCTTTATTCTTGAACTGGATTTCTATCCTATGCCAGAGATGACCACCCTCTTTTCTTTCTTTTGTAAGATTCAGTCATACTAAAAATGTTGAGCTCCAGTGAATTTCCCTCCAGACAATTGCCAGGGACAAAAATAGTGAAATGAGAACAACTGGGAGTGACCCAGAAGAAAAGAGAGAGAGTGTGTGCACCCAGAGATGGTTTACTCTGGAGCCTGTGTGTTGAAAGGCACGGTCTGGGGACAGCAGAGTCCCCTGGCTTTTGTCCTACATTGCTGAGGGAGGAGGACACAAGCTTGAAATCTAGGTGTGCCCTCAATTAGTGAGTGGAGATCATGGCTGCAAATGCCAGACAGTGCCAAACCGCCAATCTGTCTCTATTGTTGGGCAACAGCTTAACTGAACAGAAACATTCTGTACATATGGTGGGTTCAGCTTCCAAAAGAGCTTAACATTTTTAACCGTGAAAAATGTGCTACAATTAGAGCCATGGGACTTTGATTGTAATGGAGCCACAGTAACACCAAACTTGTACCGATCAAATCAGGACTTCTAAGACCTTTCTTCCTCTCCATTGGTTTCATTCTTTCCACTAGCCACCCCCTCCGCACTCCCTCCAGGGCCGGCAGTCTCCACAGTTCAGGTCCTCATGCAGCAGCCATACTTGGAGGCACCCCATCGCAAAGTGTAGCTGCTCATCTTGGCTCCTTTATCAAAAAAGAAGCCTACACTGCCATCAGTGTGAGTGTGGTCTTTTCAAACAGTAGTGCTATTTATAAGCATTTTTTAGAGAGCCTAAACAGAGCTGAGCCTGCTTCTAGAAGAGCTCTGAAGGGATACAAAGAAAGATAAGATTGGATTCCTGCCACGAACCCTAGCTTATTAGGGGAGAGAAGGGAGATACTCAATCATGCTCCTGTGTGAGAGTGAAGCAGCCACAGAGGAGGGTGCCCCTGGGGTCTTTGGTACATGGATGAACACCTGTGAACAGGCATGAGCTAGGACATGGCAGGGAGACAGAAAAGACATCAAGGAAGCAGTAACATACCAGCTGAGCCTTCCAGAAGCCATTCTGGAGTGATGCTGGATGCTATGGAGATAAGAGGCAGGGGAAGTTTAGCTCTGAGAGGTGGAAGTGCACAGTATGATGATGACCAGGATTTAGTGTGAGAATAAGAAGGAACAGGAAAGAGATACTACCAAAAAAAGGTCACAGTCAGAACTTGATTCTGAAGATAAGTCATCCAAGGGCTTGAAAGAGGAAAACAGTGTGATCATCTCACATTTTAGCAGTCTTGGGGAGACAGACTGGATTCCAGTAGAGCAATGATCCATGTAAGAAGCTCACATAAGGCCCCTGTGCTAAACCAACCAAAGATGCTGATGGTTATTGACAGAAATGGGGAATAGGTCTGGGCAGGGGATGGGGGGGCTGTAGTAAGTTAGGTTAAGCTTCTCATTTAAGTGATGGGTGATTGGGACACTTTAAGGCAAAGTTGAGAACACCCAAGACAAGGAAGAGAAAATTCCTTTAGCTTTAGTTTTGGAAAGAATTTGTAGGACATCTTATTTATTCAGGTCCTAACCTGTTCCAGAAAGGACTTGGAGGGATTACAAAGAGGCAAGATAAAGCAAAATAAATAAATAAATAAATAAATAAATAAATAAATATGTAAAATATAGCTAGAAAAGATCAGAAAAATCTGGGAATTAAATTAACACACACACACACACCACCACCACCAACAACAAAAAACAACACACGCTGTAAAGTTCTTGTTTTTTCATAGAAGAGGGTCACACATGCTTCCTAACATCTGTGCATAAATATCACTTAGGGAAACAAGACTGCTCAGTTTATACAGCTCAGGGGCTAAAATAAGCACCACTATTTCTTCATTTCTAAGACTTGGCCTTTCCTTAAAGGATACTTAGGATAAAGTCCTGTGACATGGAGAAAGGAAGACCCTGTGTGATAAGAGGAGGACCCTATGTGACCCCTGCAGTAAATGTCATATCCTTCAGAGCTATTTCTGAGAACCGTCTCTAAGGGAAGCTAGAGTTTCAGAAAGCCATGTTGGGACCACAACTGTGAAGGTCAGCCTGGACTCAGGGATAGATGGGGATTTAAAGAAAGGTGCTAGGGAATCTTTCCTATAGATTGTTTCAGAAACACTGAAAGGCAAGGGCTGTAAGATGGCTCACCTAGTAGGGTACCTGCTGTGCCCTGTGCACGGCCTGGGTTCAAGCCCCTATAACACACAGGAATGCCAAGGTACCAGGGAAGCTCTGGTATTGTGGTGTCTCTGCCTCTCTATACCTAGAATATAAAGAATGAAAAAAGGGGGAGTTGGGCGGTAGTGCAGCAGGTAAAGCCCATGTGGCGCAAAGTGCAAGGACCGGTGTTAAGGATCCCAGTTTGAGCCTCCGGCTCCCCACCTGCAAGGGAGTCCCTTCACAGGCAGTGAAGCAGGTCTGCAGGTGTCTCTTTTTCTCCCCCCTGCCTCTCCCATCTTTCTCCTTTTCTCTCTGTCCTACTGAACAACAACGACATCAATAAAAACAGCAATAACTACAGCAATAAAAAAAAACAAGGGCAACAAAAGGGAATAAATAAATAAACAAATATTTTAAAAAATCTTAAAAAAAAAGAATGAAAAAAGGGCTGGGGACAAAATATAGTGGTGATGCAAAAAACCTTCATGTCTGAGGTTCAGAGGTCCTAGATTTGATCCCTGGCATCTCCATACACCAGAGCTGAGCAGTTCTCTGGTTAAAAACAAACAGATCAACAAACAAAAAGGCAGGCCCGGAAGTAGTAAAAGCATGAATACACTAGGACCTGGCACTGCAAATAAACCCAAACCACTGTGGGGCAATTCCTGGTGACTATGTCACCACGTGATCACATGAGTACTCTAATTGCCAAGTCACAGGCTTAGACAGTGGATAGGTATAAGGGCATGGGGGGGTAGGGAATAGGATGACAAAATCTGAGGAATGCAAGAAGCCTGACTCTGCTGTGATCCTCATGAATGGCCTCTGACATGCTGCGAGGAGATGGGAAAACATGAGCAGAGGCGGGTTAGTTACAGTGCCTGGGGGAAGTGACATCTGGGAATCCTCAGGACATAAGTAGTGTATCAAGGTGCTCAGAATGCTTCAGGATGGGAGATGGTGAACATGGTGCCATGAAGGTGAAAACCCTGGGGCACACAGCATTTTACTTGTGGGTATGAGGAGGAATCATCAGTGGAGGGGAAAGAGAAAATCTGAGAGAACAACCCTGGAAGTCACTAGAGACACGTCAGGGAGGGAAGAAGCTGTGCATTTATTTTTTAGATATATATTTTAACTCCTCACCTGCAAGGGGAAGCTTCACAAGTGGTGAAGCAGGGCTGCAGGTGTCTGTCTCTTTCCCTTTCGATATCCTTTTCTTTCAATTTCTCTGTCTCTATCAAATAATAAGTAAGTAAAAATAATTTATGCGGGGCCAGGTGGTAGTGCACTGAGCTAAGCACACATAGTGTGAAGTGCAAGAACCCATGAAAGTATCCTGATTCAAGCCCCCAGCTCTTCACCTTGGGGGTCACTTCGCAAGTGGTGAAGCAGATCTGCAGTTGTCTATCTTTCTCTCCTCCTCTCTATCTCCCTTCCTCTCTCAACTTTTCTCTGTCCTATCCAACAACAGCAGCAGCAGAAACAATAATAATAATAGCTATAACAACAACCATGGAAAATTGGCTGCCAGGAGCAGTGGATTCATAGTGTAGGCACCAAGCCCCAGCAATAACCCTGGAGGCAAAAAAAAAATGTATATAAAAAAAAAAGAAATTTATTTTATTTGTTTTATCTTTCTTTTTTGTCTCCAGGGTTATTGGTGGGGCTTACTACCTGCACTACAAACCCACTGCTCCCAGAAGCTGTTTTTTTCCTTTTTGTTGCCCTTGTTGTTTATTGTTGTTGTTATTAATATTGTTGTTATTGTTGTTGGATAGGACAGAGAGAAATCGAGGGAGGAGGGTAAGAGCAAAGGAGAGAGAAAGATAGACAACTGCAGACCTGCTTTACCACTTGTGAAGCGACCAACCCCTGCAGGTGGGGGGCCGGGGGCTGGAACCAGAATCCTTACGTTGGTCCTTGTGCTTTGCGCCATGTGTGCTTGCTTAACCTGCTGCGCTACCGCCCGCCCCCTATTTGTTTTATCATAATGACAGAGATAGAGAGAGGGAGACAGAAACACCACAGCGTTGCTCAGCTTATGGTGGTACTGGGGACTGAACCTGGGGTCTCAGAGCCTAGAGCATGAAAATCTTTTTCCATAACCATTGTGCTATCTCTCTACCCCAGAAGTCAAGTATTTAATGGCAGCTACATTCAGTCACTTGGTAAATAGGTATTTTAGTTAAAGCAGCACTTTGCTAGCTGCTGCAATATAAATCCAAAGATCTCACTGACTTAATACAATGCATGTTTTAAAAGGTTCATCTGAAATATAAATTTCAATTACAGTGTGGAGGAAGGGACATAAATCACAACAAACATTTCCACGGACACTTCGGCTTGTCAACTGCTAGTAGGCAGAAGAGGGAAGAAAGAGAGAATCATTTCCTAGGGCTGGCAAACAAATGACCATAAGCACGGTGGCTCAAACCAACAGAAATCTGCTCTTACTGTTTGGGAGGCTCAACATCTGAAATCACAGCATGTTTGTATGTGCATTTGTGTTGGGGGGAGGGAACCAGATTCCCCTTAAGGAGTATAGGGGAGAATCCTTTGCTGCTCTGTCTTGCTTCTGGTGGCCACCAGTAAGACTTGGGATTCTTTGACTAGTATCTTGTTAAGCCCAATGCTGGTCTCCATCTCACTTGTCATCTTCTCTGTGTCTCAAAGGATTCGGCTTGATCCAGCATGACTTCACCTTAACTTCCATCTTAAACAAATCTGCGAAGACCCTATTTCTAAACAAGGTCATGCTCATGGGTCTAAGGGACAGGGTTTTAATCTGCCAAGGAGAATACAAATAAATCATTACAGTGAATAAGAAAAGATGCCTGCTTAAGAACTGGCACACAAGGCAACTGCAAATCCAAATCCCCTTCCTTCCCACCTCCCCCCCCCCCCCACATACACACTGGACTGGACCTGAGTCATGTAGTCACACTGATTGAGCAGAAAGTGGGGGAAGGTGACCCTACTTGTCTAGGAGCAAGAGAAGGGTCAACAGAGCTCTTCCAAATAGGATGGCAAATGAGGCAGAGAAGCAAACTATAGTCACGGCAAGTGGCAAGGTGAGGGCTGAGGCTGTGCTGGGAGAGAAATGGAGGCAGGGAATGTTGATCTCCGGGGAGAAGCCTGGATGGAAAGGGAAAGGAAATGACTACAGCAGGGCATAGCAGTGAGGGGAAGTCTTCATACAAAGGCAGCTGTGAGGCTGGGGGTATGGATCAACTTGTCATCGCCCATGTCCAGAGGAGAAACTATAGAAGCCAGACCATCCACCTTCTGCACCCCATAAAGATCTTTGGTCCATACTCTCCGAGGGGCAAAGAATAGGGAAACTTTAATCATTATTAAATCACTAATAAAAAATAATAATAAAGGGAGCTGTGAGAATGTTTGTATGCAGGGGGAATAATGAGGGTCTGGCAGGTGGAAGGATTCTGTTTCAAGAGGAGGTAGGGCCAAGAACACTGAAATGGATGAATATATATTTATGAAAGAGAAAGACACACCAGCATATGGCTCAGCTGTGGCTTATGGTGGTGGTGTTAGGGCTTAAACCTGGAGTTCTGGGGCTTCAGTCATGCAAGCTGGTGTACTCTACATATTGAACGATCTCACTGGTCCTGGAAGAAATGGGCTTATGCCAGAAGTTAATATGCAAGGTCATTAACTCCTAATGGAATACCAAATGATTAAAGAAAAGATAATTGGTATCCATTTGGCTTTTTAAGCTCATTGCTTGATTTCTCCGAAGTCCAGCCAGAAACATACTCTTTTTTTAAAAAAATTTCTTTATTGGGGAATTAATGTTTTACATTCAACAGTAAATACAATAGTTTGTACATGCATAACATTCCCCAGTTTCCCATAGGACAATACAACCCCCACTAGGTCCTCTGTCATCCTTCTTAGACCTGTATTCTCCCCACCCACCCACCCCCACCCCGGATTCTTTTACTTTGGTGCGATACGCCAATTCAATTTCAGGTTCTACTTGTGTTTTCTCTTTTGATCTTGTTTTTCAACTTCTGCCTGAGAGTGAGATCATCCCATATTCATCCTTCTGTTTCTGACTTATTTCACTTAACATGAATTTTTCAAAGTCCATCCAAGATTGGCTGAAAATGGTGAAGCCACCATTTTTTTACAGCTGAGTAGTATTCCATTGTGTATATATATCACAACTTGCTCAGCCACTCATCTGTTGTTGGACACCTGGGTTGCTTCCAGGTTTTGACTATTACAAATTGTGCTGCCAAGAACATATATGTACACAGATCTTTTTGGATGGATGTGTTGGGTTCCTTAGGATATATCCCCAGGAGAGGAATTGCAGGATCATAGGGTAGGTCCATTTGTAGCCTTCTGAGAGTTCTCCAGACTGTTCTCCACAGAGGTTGGACCAATTGACATTCCCACCAGCAGTGCAGGAGGGTTCCTTTGACCCCACACCCTCTCCAGCATTTGCTTATGCTACCTTTTCTGATGGACGACATTCTCACAGGAGTGAAGTGGTATCTCATTGTTGTCTTTATTTGCATTTCTCTGACAATCAGAGACTTGGAACATTTTTTCATGTGTTTCTCGGCCTTTTGGATCTCTTCTGTGGTGAATATTCTGTCCATGTCCTCCCCCCATTTTTGGATGGGGTTATTTGTTGTCTTGGTGTTGAGTTTGGCAAGCTCTTTATATATGTTGGTTATTAAACTCTTGTCTGATGTATGGCATGTAAAGGTCTTCTCCCATTCTGTGAGGGGTCTCTTGGTTTGGGTAGTGGTTTCTTTTGCTGTGAGGAAGCTTTTTAATTTGATGTAGTCCCATAGGTTTATACTTGCCTTAGTCTTCTTTGTAATTGGATTCATTTCATTGAAGATGTCTTTAAAATTTATGCAGAAAGGAGTTCTGCCAATATTTTCCTCTAGTTAGTTTGTTATCTAACATCCAAGTCCTTGATCCACCTGGAATTTACTTTTGTATTTGGTGAAATACAGTGGTTCAGTTTCATTCTTCTGCATATTTCAACCCATTGTTTCCAACACCATTTGTTTAAGAGACTCTGCTTTCCCCATTTAATAGTCTGGGCCCCTTTGTCAAAGATTAGATGTCCATAGGTGTGGGGGCTCACTTCTGGGCTCTCAGTTTTATTCCACTGGTCAGTGTGTCTATTCATGTTCCAGTACCAAGCAGTTTTGATGCAGAAACATACTCTTTTTGGACAGTTCACATACATTTTCACATACCCATTCTAAAAATGTTTTGCATGGGTATGCTAGGAAACCCCAAAGTGCTATTTTTCTCTTCTGAGAATGTTCCCAGTATGGTGATTCTGAGAGTTCTTATTGGCATGTTGGGTCAATCAGAAGATTGCCTGATGGCAACGCAATCAAGTTGTAATTAATGGCTTGGCATAATGTAATTGTGCATCTGTTACAGAAAGCCCAAGGGCCCTGCAGGAGGGCAATGCCTGGCTTTTCCTGGTGTAGCGTCATCATCATCCAGGGCATCAGGAGGAGGTCATGTGGACAGTCCATGTGCAGGAAAGGCTAAACACGGGTTTCCCTGTCTGGAAGACCATTCCTTGGGTGAAGGAGGGGCAGGGGAAGAAAGTCCACTCCGGCCTTTTAAGTGACATAATCTTGGTAAGTGTGACATGGGGAGGAGTACTTATATGGCATCTGGAGAGACAACACTGGGTTCCCCCGAGCACCCTTAAGCAGAGGACAGGATATGGGCACAGCTGCCCAGTCACTGATAATGCCACGTTGTACAGCCTGAACAAACCTAGCCCATCTGAGAGACTGATCCAAAGCTAAGTAACTAGGTATTCCTTCTAGAACACAGGATGGAGAGTGGTTTGTTGGGACTTTTAAATTTGCCACTTATTCAATATTTTCTATAGGCAAAATGCTTCAGGTGAGGAGCATGGTGCTGAAGGCACAGTTGCTAGACAGTGTTTTTGGTTTTTGTTTAAAGATTTATTAACATGAGAGAGAGGAGAAAGGGGGAGAGGAGAGGGAGGGAGGGAGGGAGGGAGAGAAACAGAACATCACCATGGCACATACCAAACATGGATCATCGTGCTTTAAGTCCAATATTCTAGCTACTGGACTACTGTACAGTGTTTGTTTAACACACACACATATATACACACATACATACACACACATATATACACACATGCATGCATACACACACACACACACACACACACACACACACACACACACACACACACACACACACACATATATATATATAGAGAGAGATCATAGCACCAAAACATCCTTCAATGTGCTGGGAGCCAGGCTACCCACACATGGCAAAGCATAGCACCATCCGAGTGAGCTATTTTGTTGGTTTTTAACAAGTCCAAGTTGATGGGGATGATTAGAATGTCCACATTTTATTACTCCCATTACAGTAATAAAAATAATCATTTAACACTTACTACAGGTCAGTAACTATGTTTAGTATTTTGCATGTTTTACATAATTTATTATTTTCACCAATTGTATTATAGATGATGATGACTCTTATTCCCATTTCATCAATGATAAAACAAAGGTACAGAGAGGTTGGACAATTTGCACAAGGGCACACAGCACTATGAAAAGTAGCAGAGTGGGGACTAGGGCCCAGCTTGGATGAGTATCCAGAGTCTATACTACTAATTTTTAACAATTGCTCTTACCCAGTTTCTACGCTGGAGCATTTCCACAAAGTCTCATTCAAATGAAGAGTCTGGTAAGTGCATAATGTAGTCTAGCCATTTTGGGATGAGCTATTAACATTGAGAACTGAATTGGCCCGTTTGGAAGAAGCACCCTATATTCTAGAAATGCTGGTGGCAATTATGACAACCTTCCTGTTCAGATTCACAAAGAACAAGATGGGAAACACACACACACACACACACACACACATACACACAACTATATGTCGATTTTGGCATAAAATGCAGAGAGGATTCTGTGAAAGTTAATTGCATGAATTCAGACTTTGCAGGCAGGCCTGGTTGCCCATGGTAGAAAAAGAGTTCCTACTGAGTATGTCTCTGAGGACGATGATGGTGCCTGCATTAGACAGGGATTCAGAATGCATGGGGGTGGGGTGCAGTGGTGATGTACCCGCTGCAGTGCAGGTTACAATGCAAAACTTCAAAAAGATCTATTTTCTTGGGGCACTAGAAGAGAAAAGCAAGCGGGCAAAGGCTGGGTATCAAGTGCAGTCTAGTATGGGGGTGGATGTCAGTGCAACTCTGGACTCTTGTGTACCTGGTTTCTTGTGACCCTGATTTCACAATTAAGTGGTGCACGAAAGAAAAAAAAGAACTGTGTGTTGATTGAGAGTATATGCTATTTAAAGGACTTTGCTGGACAAAAAGATTTTGGAGTTACTTGTAGACAATCATTACTTGCCAAAACACTAGGTTAAAAAACAAACAAACAAAACTAGAGAGCAGAGAAGAATATCAGAGGATGCCTTGAATATCCCAAGGTATCTAAAGTATAAATAGTAAACTGAGTGTGGTTTACCTTTATCTCCACACCCTCCCACTCAGAGGTAAATTAAGCATTTTGTCCAGATTCTGTGGTATAGATTCTGAGCTTAGTTCACGAGCACAGAACCAACACTTGGCAGCTCAGGGCTGTTTAAGTTGAGGTGTGCTTCACACTGAAGTCTTAAAGCTGCTTGGGAAAGCAACCCCAAAAGTTCTAACTCACACTTTTACATGAGTCCCAAAGTTAATATGCACCTTTCATATTCAAGCCATATATACTGCAATGTCAAATTTATTATAAACTAAGGTATTGAATATATTAAAGTGGCAAACTCTAGTAATAATGCTGATAATTCATATTAATAACACTAAGTAATCACATTGAAACAGACATTATTTGAACACTTCAAATGAATGCACCAAATGTACATGCAATGTTTGTTTTATGTGCATTCCACCACCATCATCTTTTAAAAAAATATTTTGTTTACTTATTTTAATGAAATAGAGATGGGGAAGAATGGAGAGGGGGAGGACACACACACACACACACACACACACACACACACACACACAGCAAGATCCCAGAGCACTCCTCAGTTTGGTGGTGCTGGGGCTTGAGCCTGAACCTTAAACCTCAGGTATGAGAGATTTGAATAACCATTATCTGTCTCCTCAGCCTCCTTCCCCCCCACTTTTTTTTTTCTTCTACTTACCAATTCCCACTACTCACATGCAAGCGGCAAGAAGACAAGGGGGTTTGGTCTCTATTTAACTAAACCTCTAGTTCTCAGAATAGTATCTGACACAGGAGATATGCAAATTTTTTAACTGAATTAATCCTCTCAACAACGCTGTGAGGTAAAGACTACTATAAATTTTATCTTAGAGGGGCTGGAGAGACAGCATAATGGTCATGCAAAGGAATTTCATGCTCACAGCTCCAAGTTCCCAGGTTCAATCCCCAGCACCACCATAAACCAGAGTTAAGCAGTGCTCTGGTTTTCTTTTTCTCTATATATCTGTCTTATAAAAATAAAATATTTTAAAAATATTTCTTAGAGATGAGACAAGTGACACAAAGAAATGGTAGGTAACTTACTCACAGCTACACAGTATGTGATGGAACTGGAGTGTAAGCCTATGCTGCCTGGCTCCAAGCCCTGTGTTTTTTAACTAATGCCTAGAATTTCAGACTCTGTTGGAATAGGCCATCACTAACATATATTGTTTACTGTGCATCAGACATACTGCATCTTTGATCCTCTGGATTGGTCACTGCTACCAGAAGTAGTATGGCAAGAAATTTAACTGCAGGCCATGTGAGTCCCAAGTGTGTAGACTTAACCAACTGTTCTGTTTGTCTTGGACTGTCCTCTGCCCAGAGAGCTATTCACACACTTGGATGAAGTGTCTCTCTTAACCACTCCCACAAATTTTATTATGGGTGTATATCCAGTCTCTTACCTCACACTAACTTTGTTCCTCCTATAAACCACATAAATCCTGGAGTTTCAACACCACCAGTTATGGAGTCAAAGGCGACACTACCAGTCTGAGGTACAAAGTTGAATTCAAATCAGGGCCTAACTCAAAACCATTAGCTGTGATCTGAGGTGAAAGCACCTCCCTACTCCCACCTCCCTCAGGAAGTGATGTCAGTTCGATTTTATATGAAAACATTCAAACACACTATGAGGAATTCTGGGAAACAGAACACATTGATTATGTTTCTCAGGACAATGATGGTGCCTGCATTAGACAGGGATTCAGAATGCATGGGGGGGGGGGCAGGTGGTGATGCACCTGCTAGAGTGCAGGTTAAAATGCACAAGGACCCAAGTTCAAGCCCCCAGCCCCTCAACAAGGAGAGACGTTTCACAAGTGGTGAAGCAGTGCTGCAGATGTTTCACTTTCTCTCTCTTCCTTTTCTAATATCTGTCTATCCTAAATGAAGTAAGATATAAAATACAAACACAAAAATTTAAAATAATCAATATGCATTTGGTGAAGAAGTAAAGGAATGAAGCAAATGCTTCTGTGCACTTTATGCAAGGTTTTTCCCCCCTACCTGTAAACCCTGAAGAATGAGGCCCAGTTCCCTTACCAAGTGGGAAAGCTGAAGAATCCTCAGCAGAGGGGAAGGAAGCCTAGCTTTCGGAACTCACTCATCCCATTCCACCAGGCTGATGCACCACAAGGCAGACTCACTTTCAGGGACTGATGCCTCCTCTTTCCTCCTTTCCTCCTCCTAACAGTTAAATTACATAAGATGGCTAAAGGTTAAATGCCCACCTTATCCAGTTATTACCCTGGAGTAAACTAACCTCCTTTTACTCATAAACTGCACACCAAAGAGGGGCTAATCCTTAAATATCAACAATCTGTCAGGAAACAAAATTTGCATGCACTTCCTAGTGAAAGGTTCAATAAGACTTGCAGTTCACAAAAACAAACGTGCTCAACCCCCCCCCACCCCCGCACACATTTGTACCACAAAATCACCCCCGAGTGCCACCTAAGCTTTTAAGTGCTAGTCACAACCACAAAGGGACACTTTGGTATAATAAAGCCAGGGGGCCAGACCACAGAGTTCTAATGCAATGCATTTTGACCTATGAAGCAATCTTGTTGATGCAGTGTACACTCTTATTATTATTCCCGAAACCAAAGAACACAATTACATATGTGCCAGAGTTGTCCCCTCTAACCCAAGGGAGTCTCTGCTCATTAAAGCCCAGTGCTTTTATCTGTCTTCCACAACCACCATCAGTGCCACAAAGACGAGTCCCTGTCAGCCGCATTCACTGAGTTTTCCTCAGAACATGCACGCCTGGTGTGAGGCTGGCCTTCAGTATGGGCTATATCCCACTTCCATGGCACTGTAGTCAGTTTATATCTTATCTTCACTTTGGGGCTCCAACAGTGAATGTTGAGCTTTAACATAAATAAGTCTAAGATGAACTGAGACATATTTATAGATGATCCATCCACTGTAATTACTTTAACTTTATTAAGGAGAGGAAATGTGCTCAGTTTTTTTTTTTTTTTTTTTTTTTTTAACATACGGAAGAACTACAATTTGAGAATAAGGAAAAGGCTGAACTATTAAACTGAACTGGTAAGATGGGGGTAGATAGCATAATGGAAAAAGACTCTCATGCCTGAGGCTCCATCATAGATCCAGGTTCAGTGTGCCCCCCCCCCCACACCACCATAAGCCAGAACTGAGTAGCGCTCTCGTAAAAAAAGAAACAAAACTGGTAAGTTTAAACTATTAAACCAAACTGGTAGGCCATCTTACAAAATCTCTGAATATAACTATGACATTAAAAAAAAACAATATCTCAATAGAACAAGAGTTGAGATTAAAATATCATCTTTAATAAAACTGATAGTCATGAGACTTAAGTATAGTCACATCTTGCTTGGCTATTATGGTCTCTCTTCTCTAGCCTGAAATGGGTACTGTTTTCCATAAATAACATTAGGAAAACAAATATTTAGTATGATATTTATTGTAGTCTTTTTCATTATCCAAATGTATTCTTCTCAAGAAGAAAGTAGGTTACAGAGAGGTGACTATTTCTTCAACTTGACAATTCAAGTTAGAACAACTCCTCTAAAATATTGATAAAACTACCATCACATAAGAGGCAACCATTTGGGGGCCTTAAAGAAGATAATGGCATAGCCAGCAAGACAGCTCAGTGGTTATGCAAAAAGACTGATGCCTGAGGTGTCTCATCACCTCAGTCCAGGGCATCACAACAAGCTAGATCTGAGAAGTGATCTATCAAAACAGAAAAAGTGGCTGGGGTTGGGGGAAGAGGAGGAGTGCTTCAAGACTAGAGTGTAGCCTGTGGTACAGTGGGTAAAGAGCTGGGCCCTTACGTGTAAGTTTAGAGTTAATCCTGACATTAGTATTCCAGAGTGATGCTCTGGTTCTGTCCTCCCCCCACACTGGTATGTAAATACAACTTTGAAAACCAAAATGATGATGGGGAGGATGACGATGACAATGGCATCAAAGTATTGTAGCTTCAACAATTCAATGGGGAGGGGGGAGAGGAATGTCACACTAATGAATAAAGACACCATCACTTACTGAACCTAATATAGATTCCTTTCTCAATGTCCAGGGGTGGCTGAAACTACCAAACATTAGTTAACATTAATTCCCTGGGGTCTGGGGACACAGTTTAGTCTAAGACATTCCTCAGCAAACATCCTTATTTCTGAGGACAGTGTTGAATTTGAACTCTAGTCAACAAAATACATACAGACTAAATAAATACAGTTCTACACCACAAAAACCTCCCTTGTGTATTCTTAACAGACTGTGTGGAAATACTTCCCAGACTTAGAAGCCAAGTGGACATGATGGCAGAGTATCCTTCATCCGATTTGGGGTTCACTGTTCCCACACTTATTCTACTTCATGTAGCACCATACAGAAGGAACACTTGTGTCCTTGCTCATACAAACTGTGTATAAAATCATTAAAACTCACAAAGAGGAGGGTCCCAGGTGGTGGTGCACCTGGTTGATAAAAAAAGCAAAGATGATTTTGCGTGGGTGCTTGGTCTCTGTCCTTCTAAGTATGTAGTGAAACTTTCTGCTAGTCCCTTTTTTATAATTCCCCAATGAAATTAATCTACATTTAAATTTATTATCTTCATTTATTTTTTGGATAGAGATAGCCAGAAATTGAGAGGGAAGGGGGAGATAGAGAAGGAGAGAGACAGAAACACCTGTCCACCACTTGTAAAGCTTTTCCTCTGCAGGTGGGGACTGGGGAACCGAACCTGGGTCCTTGTGCATCACAACATGTGTGCTCAACCAGGTGTGTCACCACCAAGCCTGATCTTTATTTTTTATTCATTTACTATTATTACTTTTTTTTTTTTTTAAAGTAGAACACTGTTCAGCTCTGGTTTATGGTGGTGCTGAGGACTGAACCTGTCATTTAGGACTCTCAGGCATGAAAGTCTTTTGAATAACCACAATTTCTGTCTACCCAACCTGCTAATATCTTCTATAGATCAGTCTAGTTAAGGAAATATATAAACATATACTAAAAAGAGTAGGCAGACATGCAGAAAATAGGATAGAAATAGAGCTTCAACTTTCACAGTGGAGAGGGGTGACTAAATTTGGTTTCTCTCTATGCTATTTTTCAGATACCTGTCAAAGAAAGGGAGAGTGTAGTGAGCTTAATGTAGTCACTGGAGGCAGATCAAATGCAGTTCTGAACTCAGAGGAGGGCAACTATCAGAGCAGCAGCTCCTGGCAGGTGTGGAGAGATGAAGCCCTTATTAGCAATGAGCAGTTTCAGGAAGGTTCTGTTCTGGCCATTTATGGCCATGCACATAAAACACAATGAATACTTCTTTACATTCCCTTGGGTCAGAGGCAGTTATGTATAATTTCATTATCCTACCAGGAGAAAAGGGGAGAAGTCTGAGAGAGGAGACAGCACAGATATGTAATTGGCTTTGAATTTAGAAATGTAAGTCTTGTTTCATACCTAGCTCCTATCTTTAAGAAAATTCAGACTTGCCAAAGGATTTCACCTGTGAACTAGTACAGAAGGCTTGAGCTGAAATGGGGTTATTCTTGAAAATTAAAGATAAGGGAGAGAGAAATGTGAGAAAACCATCCCTGCCGCACTGGCTTTCTTTTAAAGACAATCTGTGATGTGCATGTTCCTTCCTTCCTGTGACACAGAGCTATTTCATGAGCACATCTGATCTTAACCTTTCCTAGGGAAACCTTCAAGAATGTAGAGCTGACTCTGCATTTCCCCAGAGCCTGGGGGTGCATCCTGAAAAAGTCTACTTGACACTTGCTGCCAAAGACATCAGGAATACAACAAAATAGGAGTCTGACTTTGTGGCAGTCATCACGAATAAGATTCAGCAGATCCATAAAATGTGTAGGACATTTTTAATGTCGATCACCACCAAAATGAAGACATAAAAATCTGAAAAGGTCTCAAAGAATTCTGAGATTCTTAGAAGGGGGTAGCAGTCTGCAAACTGAGAAAACATTTCCTTCACCATAAATGAATGAAAAGGACCACCCACAGCTAAACAGCTTCACTACTACGAAGCATTTAAAACACTGAGGGGCAGCCACACCCCATGAGCCATTTTAGGTGAGACCAAAGACACCACTGATTATAGGCATGGCATTATTTTATGTTCAAACAGGAAATAAAAATGTTATTCAGCAAATCTTGCTTAAGAGATGTTAAAATGCAATACACACAAGCAGGTGCAAAACACACTTGAATCTTAAATATGCACCCTATGTGTCCTCAAAGGAATGGGAAATCCTGAGTACACTAAACTGAGAACATGGCACTCGGAGTCCCAGTCTTTGACTGAATGTTTGTTCTGCTTCTCAGTAGCTGTGGGACTTTGAACACATTGTTTCAGCTTCCAATATCACAGTATGCTTATCTCACTTCATTGCTGAGAATAGAATATGATTCTCTGTTACAGTACTTACCAGGTATCTAGCATTCATTAGCTATCTTACTGCTATTATTACTGTAGGTCTGGCAAGAGTGGAGTCATGAATCTAACATGTCTTAAATAACTTTCTTTAGTCTGAATAAGTCCACCTAGTCTTGGCTGACTTCACACATTGAACTAAGTGCTAACACTTCACCTCCTAGACGCCTTAAGTTCTCTAGAAATAAAATGAAATTATCTTCTGAAATGAAATCAAAGCATTTTCCTTAAATTGAAGAATCACTTAAAAGCCCTAAGGTATGGATGACTCAAACACAATGGGCAATAGTTTGCATACTGCTTTGCATGGTATTTGCATGCTACCAGTTGATTTTTGTTCCAAGTGAAAATCTGCCCACCATCTGCTTCCTTCCCAGTCTCTTACGATGCCCTAGGTGTTGAGTTGGCTATCTTTGCCTGGGAGACATGGAGTAACTGGCATGCGGTAAGCAGGTTTTGTATGTACCTCAGCTGAAGAGAGAAGGACAAGTTTGTCCCAGGCTATGGACCATCCCACAAGGAGGGTGAGTTTTGACTGGAAAATTCATAAGCTGGGAACAATATCATCTCCGGAACAGAAACGGTTAATACACAGGTGCCTACAAGCAAACTGGACTTAGAAAATGCTTCCCAATGACCAAAAACTTCTGAATCAAACCAGTGCAAAGCTTACCTATGAACCTATAGCAAAGATCTGTTTTCACCCTGAAATCAGTCACTACCGGAACACAGAATAAAAATCAGCATTTAGTTGATTATGGTCTTGTTTCCGGGGTTTTTTTTTTTTTTTTTTTTTGTCACTTCTAGTCATTTGCTTAATTTGAGCCGTGTGATTCATCGTGACTTGTCCAGTAGTGATAATGGACCTAATTTCTTTCTCCCCCCCTTTTTTTTGCCTACAGGGTTATTGCTGGGGCTCAGTGCCTGCACTACGAATCCATTGCTCCTGGAGGCCATTTTCCCCCCTTTTTGTTGCCCTTGTGTTTTTTTTTTATCATTGTTGTAGTTATTATTATTCTTGTCATTGATGTCGTTGTTGGATAGTACAAAGAGAAATGGAGAGAGGAGGGGAAGACAGAGAGGGGGAGAGAAAGATAGACACTTGCAGACCTGCTTCACCACCTGTGAAGTGACCCCCCTGAAGGTGGGGAGCCAGGGTCTCGAACAGGGATCCTTACGTTGGTCCTTACACTTTGTATTATGTGCGCTTCACCTGCTGCGCTAGCACCTGACCCCCAGACCTAATTTCTATAGGTATGATGAAAATGAGACAGAAATGGTGCAGTGGTGGCAGTCAGGAAGAGGGACCCCAGGCAGAAGTCCAAAAGCTTCTTGGTTCCTATGTCATCAAAAAAACACTTAAGTTCAAGATGTTCTGGTGAGTCAAACAGAAGACACTCCTGAAGTTATAGAAGTTGCCATACACCCAGTTGTGCAGAAGACTTTCGCACAACAGTCAGAGGGACCATTTTAGGCGCTGACTAGGTAAATACAGGCAGTCTGGGAAACCTTCACCTGAACCAAAAAGATAAGTGGAATTCTCTATAAAGACTCCAGTCCTTGTCCAGTGCAGGTATCCACTCGAAAACCCATTTCTATTTCTTTGTGGTAGCACCTTTTCACTTTCCTTCTTGTCTCTTGTCTCCCTGGTGAGGGCTTCTATGCTTCTAATAAACTTTCCCTGTAATGCCTAAATGCCTCACTCTCTTTCCCTTCATTGAATCTGGTAAACACCATCCATTCTTGGGTTCATGTATCCTAAGAATTGGAGAAATCAGAAAGAGAAACTCACTTAGCTGGGGTTTTGGGGGAATAACTAATTTTTGTAAGCTGAAATACCTATAGTACATGAGTATGTAAACTAGACAGCAATGCTATTTGCCATCTGATCAGTGTCTATTATTCATACAAGAGCTGAAAGTAGCACCCACATGAAGGTATCTTACAAGTTACCTTTGGAAAGTGTATACAAATACCAACTAACACTGCTCTTAGATTTCTCCATGACATTTTAGCTACAAAACCTCACATTTCTATCTCTATCAGCCATAAAATTCCAAATTCACTTTTGGATACTAGAAATAAACTACTATAAATGCTTTAAATCTACTAGGTTTTAGACAGGCAGTTTTATCACGGGATTTGGTGGCTACTTTATAGCTTTATTAAGATTTAAAGTTATCTGCTAGGCTTCTCAATTGAGAATAACATGTAAAACATCATACTTTTATGGATACTTAAGGAGATGGGTACCTCAGTTACATCAAAAATCATTTTATCTACAAAAGATAAATAGATCAACCTTTATAGCATAATTTTACTTTCCAAAAGTGGCAATTCTCATAAGATAATCTTCAGAGTGTAACAACATTTAGAGATTACTTAGTTCAATTCTACTATTTTTGTAGATGTGGAAATTGAGACTGGGTCTGCAGGCTGCTGTGTACACATGGTCACACAGTGCAGGTGTCTCGAAGATGACTACTTGGCTCTGACAGGCCCTGGACAGGGGACTGCAACTCTCTGAAGAAGACTAAGTCAGGTAAGTGGCTGACAAGGAGTTTGAATCATAAGGAAACTGTTCACAATGGGGAAAGGCATTAGGTTGTTACAGCTTCTATAACAGGAAGACCCAGCACATAGATACTCTGACCATCAAACTTCTGAGTCTGGAGTCCTTGGGTGAGAGGCACTTCCTTGTTGGTATACTTCTAGTTCTGCTTCTGGGATCCCTTCTGTTGCATTGCTTGACATTGTGGTCTATTTACATGGTCATTCTGTTACATTGGTTTGGTCTCACTCCCCCTGCCTCCAGGATTTTGGTTTATTCCTTGCTAGTTGGCGCTTCTTCCTTCTCCCCGCCCCCTATCCTACATACTTACTTGGTTCCTGACTGCCGCAGGAGGAGAGAGAGGCAAGACAGAATTGGGTTGTGATTAGATTAGATTAGTTTTTGAACCGTTCGCTCATGAATAAAGAAATACTGCTTCTCCGTTCAGCCATGTGTCCCTGGTCGTCTGTCTCCCGCTGCGAAGCTAGCCCGGCATACTGGCGCCCTGAACTTTGACTGACACTTCCCTAGGCTGTACTGATGACTTGTTCCTGAGCAGAGGCCTTAAATCAGTTCCTTAGTCATTGGAAGAACTAGGACCATCAATCCTTCTAAAGGACACTGAATGGGACATAAAGACCAAGAGTGATTATGGGTATTACAGCTGAGTGGTGGATTCAGTTCATTAGAACAGAGAAGTTTTGTCTCCTGATCCCCTCATCTGTTTCCCAACAAGCTCAAAAAGATGGCAGCCCTGTATAGTGTGTGTGTTAAAAGGTCCCAAAGATTGAGAATTCCTATTTTTAATAATAAAAAATATTTATTTATCCATTTAATGATAAAGAGAAGGGGGGACGACAAAATAGCATCAATCTGGTATATGTGATAACAGAACTTGGAACCTCATGCTTGAGAGTTCAATGCTTTGTCCACTGTGCGACCTCCTAATATGTCAGAAAAGATTTATTTTTATGAGACAGAGCTGAGCAGTGCTTTGTTCTCTCTGTGTGTGTCTCATAAAAACAAATCACATGGGGGTCAGGCAGTAGCACAGCAGATTAAGTGCACATGGTGCAAAGTGCAAGGACCAGAGTAAGGATTGTGGTTTGAGTCCCGGCTCCCCACCTTCAGGGAGGTCACTTTGCAAGTGGTGAAGCAGGTCTGACAGTGTCTGTTTTTCCCCCTCTGTCTTCCCCTCCTCTCTCAATTTCTCTCTGTCCTATCCAATAACAACAGCAATAACAACAATAAGAACAACAGGGCAACAAAAGGGAAAAAACAGCCTCCAGGAGCAGTGGATTTGTAGTGCAGACCCTGAGCCCCAGCAATAACCCTGCAGGCAAAAAAGGAAAAATGGCCTCCATGAGCAGCAGATTCATAGTGCAGGCACAGAGCCCCAGAGATAGTCCTGGAGGCAAAAAAAAAAATCACATATAACAGAATGATTGAACCTGGGAACTCTGGGCCTCAGGCATGAAAATCTAGTATATTACCACCAGTTCACTCTCCTTTGTTTTAGGAACCCTTATGGAAAAGGGTTTTCCATCTACACCATGCCTCGGCCTCGCGTGAGTTTAATGTGCAGCTTGGCGATACGAGAATCCGGCATGAAGCCCAGCCAGTCTATCTTGGCGTTATTCTCGATCGCACTCTGTCATTTCACGAACATCTCATAAAAACTGCAGCAAAGGTGGGCGTGAGGAATAACATCATTGCAAGACTGGCCAGCTCCTCATGGGGCGCGAGCGCTTCCACACTACGATCATCATCTCTGGCATTATGCTATTCCACTGCAGAATACTGTGCCCCAGTATGGTTCCGTAGCCCCCATGTCCACTTGGTCGATTCCAAATTATATTCCTCCATGAGGATAATTTCTGGAACCATCCGTTCCACCCCAGTTCCATGGCTGCCAGTTCTTAGCAACATCGCCCTGCCAGATATTTGTCGGGATGCGGCATCATCTAAGTTCATTTCCCGCGTCTATGCGTCTACCGGACCTGCCAATATACGCGGATATCTTCGCCCACCCTATCCAACGCTTGACGTCTCGTCACCCAATCTGGTCCCCTACGCCTACACTGAACTTCTCTGTTCCAGACTCTTGGAAACAGAGTTGGCAGTCAGCTGAGGTAAAGAACAAACACCTCATCACAGACCCCTGCAAGCGTCAACCCGGCTTTGACCTAGCACGTTATGATTGGGCCCTCCTCAATAGCTATCGAACAGGCCATGGCCGGTGCGCCGCTATGTTCCATCGCTGGGGAGCCAGAGATGACCCGAACTGCCCCTGCGGCTACAGACAGACTATGACCCACATAGTCAATGACTGCCACCTCTCCAGATTCAAAGAAGGTCTCGAAATTTTACATCAGGCTCAACCTGACGCTGTTGACTGGCTACGGAAGAAGGGCAAACACTAGAAGAAGAAGAATTGGAAAAGGATACTTTCCTGGAGGGAATGTGGTTCCCATGGGCCTAAATGTCCTGCACTGAAGGAAGTAGTGAGGAAAAGGGAAACTCCTAGACTGTTTCCCCACCCCCACCCCAGGGAGCTGGTTTTCCAGGTGACAGAGATGGCAGCCACAACCCTATGGAGACAGGAAAGGGGAGGGGGTGGAGTCATATCTCCACGAGGGTCAGAGCAGGTGAGGCTGAAAAGAATCAAGTAGCCTTGGAGAAGGGCAGAGGAAGGTATATCCTAAGACTGCAGTCCCTGCAGGGAAATCACTTCTCCTCTGAGAACATTGTGGTTAATCAGAATCCAGAGCTTTGATTGCTTTCAGAATAATCACTTTTTCTCAAAAGGTCCTACTAAAAATTTTGTTGCTAAAGAGGCAGGAGGCCAGGGGAATGGTGTAGTATTCACACAACAGACTTTTTTTTTAACTTAATGTTATTTATTTCATTTTCATGAGAAAGATATACAGAAAAAGATACACACACACACACACACACACACACACACACACACACAGAGAGAGAGACCAGAGCACTGCTCAGTCTGGCTTATGGTGGTGCTGGGGATTGAATCTGGGGACTTGAACCTCAGGCATAAAAGCTGTTTGCGTAACTATTATGCTGTCTCCCTAACCCCACAACAGACTTTCATGGCTGAGACCCCGGAGATATCAGTTTGATTCCTGGCACTGCCATTAAGTCAGAGTTGAGCCTCTTTTTAATTTCTCTCTGGTAAAAAGAGGTAAATGTGGTCTGGGACATGGTGCAATGGATAATGAACTGACTCTCAAACATGAAGTCCTTAGTGGGACCCCTAGCTCTCCCTCTCTGTTCTCCTTCACTTTTACTAATAGGTAAATCTTTAAGAAGTAGATAAATAAATCTAAAGGGGGCAGAGAAGTGTATAATACATGTTCTTTTATTTTTATAAAATCTGCAATGAAAGGATTCCTTGTATTTATCTGAAGAAGTATCCACTATTTAAGATGAAACAAAAACACACTTTCACCTTATTCCTGGCAATGCTGGAGAGAGGAAGGGCTAGCAATGATCTCTGGGCTGAAATTCCTTTCAGTTGAACCCAGATAAAAGGAGACTGCAGCCTCTGAGAACATGTTCACAGAAGGGCTCGTGGGATGGGGGCAGTATAAAGTCACTGAGCACAACAGGATCAGCTGTTGAGTCAGTCCAGGTTCCCTCCAAACACCCTCTTACTCACCTCCCTCCCCCTTCCCACTACCATAGCTTAAAGCCTCTGCTAGGTTTTCACTGAGAGACAGGGATTGAGGAAGAGTCCATCTGCACACTACTGGCTAGACTAGCTGCGGGGCTGTCCATGGGCTGCTATGAGTGAGGAGAGTGCCTTTCCTTTTTCTCATACCGGCCCGATGATTCTTCCTATGTGCACTTTAGTCAGAACGAAAGGTGTCTCCTTCTCCAATACCTCATCTCAGAGCATACTTATTTCACTTCTAATAATCATTTTTTTCTCCACTTGGGTAATTGCTAGGACTCAGAGTGTTTTCATGACTGCACCATTCTTGGTGGCCATTTTTTCTTTTCTCTAAGTAGAGGATGAAAGACTGAGATGAACAAAGAGACATGGAGAGAAGAAGAGACACTAGCATTGCTCCACTGCTCATGAATTGCCCTGAAGATGCTCTCATGTGATGGCCCAGGGTTTGAACCCAGGTCCTTTTTCATGGTTGCATGTGTACTCTACTGGGTGAGCTACCTGCCAGCCTCTAATCATTTTTTAAGGTAAAAATTATCAGGATCTGATAAGAAGCAATTGAGAACCAATCAACTTACCTGCTGTCTCCAGCGTTTGCCACATACAGCTTCCCCAACAGGCAAACCACAATGAGGGCTGTGCAGCCTCCAGATATATTAAAGGAGCTCCTCTCACGCTCTATTTGTAGGTCCTGGGGGGAGAAAAAAAAAGCAAAGTTGGAGCTGGCTTGCACAGGCACTTGTGTCAAAGACTTCTTTAGGTGCAATCATCTGACAGTCATAAGACTCTGTGAATGCTTCAAAGAAGGGAGAGGGAAATCTCTAGTACTTGCTTTCTTATCACCTGATAAGCATTTCTGAAGAGACTGCGAGCATAGAACAGACTCATTCTAGACTGTCTGAGGGCCAAAGGTGGGAAACAAAGGATGGCAAACAGATACAACTAGATAAAAACTCAAAGAAGAATAAAAGCCATTGTGGTCAATAAATGCATACTTTATGGACAACTTCGTCTTTTTTTTTTGTTTTTTGTTTTTTGCCTACAGGGTTATTGATGGGGCTCAGTGCCTGTACTACGAATCTGCTCCTGGAGGCTGCTTTTTCCCCTTTGCTGTTTATCGATGTTGTTATTACTATTATTGTTGTTGCTGTTGTTGTTGGATAGAACAGAGAGAAATGGAGAGAGGAGGGCAGACAGAGGGGGAGAGAAAGATAGACACCTGCAGACCTCATTCACCGCCTGTGAAGCAACTCCCCTCCCTGCAGGTGAGGAGGGGCTGAAGGCTCGAACCTAGATCCCTGTGCTAGTCCTTGTGCTTTATGCCATGTGCACTTAACCCACTGCGCTACCGCCTGACCCCCGACAACTTTATTTTTTGTGTGCAGAACCTGAGCTGACAGGATACAGCAGAGAGGCTGACAGGTAGCAGTACTTGGATCTGCTCAAAGCTGTGAACCCCAAAGACTCCATCAAAGAGCTTCTTTTCCAGATGGAGAAGAAGGCAGCTGCAAGGGCCATGACCTCTGTTCAGTGCATGACACCGTGGTGGCTGACAAGCAGGGAACACTTCCTCAGTGTGGGGCAGCTAGACATTTCACACCAAGGCTCTCTCTCACCTTGTCCTCAAATCCAGGTCTCTACTCTGATCATTCAGATACAGAGAAATGGATATCATGCCCATATTTACTTGGCTGGTGTTTAGACTCTGATCTATTCTCTTCCCGGGAAACCTGTCAACTCGTGAGGCCTTCCCAAGAATTTATTTTTTATGGACTAACCCATTTATTGACAAATATGTACTACCCTGAAGACTCTGATATCCATGAAAGTCGATGTCAGGGACAGAAGCCAGGCATCTGTGACCTTAGAAAACATGCGAGTTGAGTTAGGAAAGCAGACTGGATGCTAGTTAAAATAACACCACCCACTCCAGCAATAATCCAGTGGGGGCGAAGGGAGGGAAAATGAAGGCTGGTCATAGACAGACCTCTGGCCAGGGTACTTCTCTGACTCTTAGAAACTCCCAGCTGCTTCAGTCAGCCTTCTTACGGAAAGGGGGAGAGAACTGAGCAATCCAGCATCTAACAGCAACTACTTTGTTCCAAGGGCCAAAGGCAGTAATGTAAGTTAGATAAATTGCCAATGGTAGACTAGAAATAGAAAGCGAGCCTGAGTTGAGGTAGAGGGTAGAATAGAGGACTGGTGCTCAAGGTAGTAGCGGGAAAGTACAAAAGACAGGACTTGGAGTAAGCAACACAGTAGAATTGAACTAAGGTGTGAGGGAGAGAAGGTTGGGAGCTGGAGGGCGACCATTTGTGTATATGAGACATGGTTGTTCAGAAATGAGAGGCATTTCAGTATTGA